>NW_004955480.1:9160578-9198211 GCF_000276665.1 Chinchilla lanigera | reverse complement strand
ATATATATACACACACACACCTATATACATTACCTATATACATTATATAGGTAATGTACATAGGTATATAAATACATTATATAGGTAATGTATACAGGTATATATATACATATACATGATAACTTTAAAGGGTTCTAAGTCAATTTTTGCAAGATAAATCATTGTGCTATTGCTCAGATGTTTATTCATTTATTCCATAAATATTTATTGCAGCAAACAGTAGGTCACACACTTAGAATACATAATATAGGACCCTGGGTTCAAGAAGTTGATAGTACAGCAGAGCTGGAATGATGCAAACTAGGAATAATGTGAAAACTATCCCACTGACAGTCCATACAGTGTATTGTAGGGACATAAGAAATCTTTTCCAGCACCAAATAGGATATCTTGGATCAGGTGGGAAAGAATTTTGGACTTAGTGTAAGGAAGAAAGATTTGTGATCATGTGATATAAAACAGAGTAGATCATGATATTGGATGGACTGAAGAGACAAATGGTGTGCTTAGTTTGTCTATTAGGCCTTGCCATTGCAAAATTCTTATAAGATATTGGAGGAAATACATATTGCACTGTATTTGGCAACAATTTCATGGACATGACACCAAAATCAAAAGCAATGGATAAAAAAAGATACAATAAAATATATTTCATCAAAAAACAAAATATTAAGACTGTCATATATCAAGGATACCATTAAAAAAGTAGAAAGACAAGTCACTGAATGGGAGAAAATACATAATGGTCTTATATCTGATAAGGGATTGGTATCCAGAATATATCAAGAAGCTTCAGAGTTCTGGAAATCCTAAAGAAAGTACATCAAATGCTGCTGGTAATTTCAGGTGTAAAGTAAGAACAGACCCCTGGAGTTAGCAATTTTAAGTGAATGTTACCTTGAGTTGGGAAGTTTCATAGAGTGAGGGTAAGGAGGGGAAAAAGCAGACTTACACTGGGTTTGAAAGAAAAGATTTGCAGCAAAAGGGGCATAGAAATAGGCTCCTCACAAGAGAAGCAAAGTCCAGAGATTATTTATAATATAAGAGAAATGGCACATCACTGCATCCTGATTTAAATGATCCAATATAGGGAAGTGTTTACTTAGGATGTAACCCAGAAGGAAAGATCTAGTAAAGCTATGTCCAGGATGGGATTCTGCACATACAGCATGATTTGATGATTTGGTTTCACTAACAATGAGGTAGAGACTAGCTTATTTGGGTGTCTACCTTATGCTGAACAGTATGTAAATGCTTTGTATTTGCTCTTTCGTACAACTTTTCATGAAAGTTCTCTCATGCTATCCTCAAGCTCAGAAAGATGAATCATCTTTACCTATAAAACAGCACAGCCAGAGTTTAAATTTTCATCTCCTTCAGACCAAAGACCATATTCTTATCTCAACAAATACTGCATCCTATACAAGAGAAAAACAGAAAAAGAAACAAGGTGTTTCTGGCAGATGTAAAAGATGAGGTAAATTAGGAAGCGGGAAAGAAATTGAGAAGCTCTTCACGTCATCAGCATGAGCAATGGTAACTCCAAGGACCTTAAGTAGAACCAAGGCAGAGGAACTGGAAGAACCTTCCCAGACCTTCTGGGAAATATGTGTTTCCCAACCCAGCTGGGTTGCTCTGGGTCTGCTCTGGGAGACTGGGGAGTAGAGCTGGAGTCAGGAGACGGGGAGTCTGGGAATGTGTTTCCACTGTCCACACATGATGGGAGGAAAGGAAAAGTTCACACTGGGATATATGTGAGGTTTAAGTTTCTCTTTCTCCCTCCTTTGTCCCATAGATCTCAGTCTCTTTGCTCTCCTCCCCTGCCCTCCTCTTCCCTCCACTCTCCTGTCTCTCTTTCACCACTAATTCTCCCTCTTCCCTCCCAAAAGCTACAAAGGGCAATTGTTGGGGAAAAAGGAAGTGAAAGTAGGAGAAAAATTGAAGGATTACTTGATCAGAAGATTGTTTAAGGGAGTGAAAAGTGGGAATTTGGAAAAGAGGACAGCAAAAACAGAAGGAAAAGCTGGGAGTAGTGAGAGGCCATGATGACCTGGTAGAGAGGAAAGAGGTTTTATGAAATACCAGTCACTGTCAAAATGTAACCGTACTGACCTTTTACATGCAGCAGATACTGCTCTATGTATGCGTATGTCTGCGCCTATCTCTGTGTATTGGGAAGAACCATTTTTAACACTCACAAGTATTCAATATGTTAGTGCTTCCACTCAGTCCATTTGTTTGCATCTAAGGATGCTGTGGAGGGCTGAAAACAGCCATGCAAAGGAGAGCTTCATGCTAGTCCCTGGAACCTCTCAATATTACCTTATATGGTGGAAACAGTTTGAACAGAAGTGAATGAATGAATGGATCTAGACAGGGTTGGATTATCCATAGGGTCCTAAGTTAAATCAGCTTATATCCTGATGACAATGAAGCCTAGGGAAATTTTTCTATACATACAGGTGGCAAGGGGAAGGAGCAGAGAGAGTTTTGGCAATGCTGGCTTTGGAGACTAAAGTGGTATAACCATCAGCCAAGGAATGCTGGCACCCAGTCAGAGCTGGAGATGAGGACAGACAACTCAAACCACCAGCAGGAAACTTGCCACTGAAAAAAATCTTTGGTTTTGACCTATGCTACTGATCTCAGGTTTCTGGCCTCCAGAGATGTAAGATGATAAATTTCAAGGAAGTTGTGCTACTATGTTACAGCAGGCTGAAGCAACTGATCCAGACACCAACAGTGAGAATTTAAGTAACTGGCAGAGCCAAAGTCTGAGGTTTCTCCAAACCCAGGTCATCTGGCTGGAACAGTCTGGAACTTCTCCCCTCCTCAGGGGCTGATCTGCTGCAAACATTTGAGAGACAAGACCAAGGACTGGAAGCCCTTTTGGGCTTCATCCCTTTGCAATATTATTCTGCGTTCATCTTGGGGCCATGCACAGAGAATCGTTGCAGTAGGAACACAACCAATCTGGCTGATCATTGAGCTGAGTCTGTAAGAACCATCTTGGGGCAGCTCTGGGGTGAGTTGTACCTGTGGCATTCACATCCCTCTCTGTTGCATGGCCTCTGACTTTCACTGAGACCCCCACAGGGGCAAGCCCACCCTCACAGCTATGGTCTCACCCTTACCTGGGGAAACGCAGCCTCTACCTTCCCAGACAGGAGCCACTGTGCCCTGTCCATGACCGCCAGTCTCAGGGCATTTTCCAGGGACTATACACCTGGGATCGTACAGAGGAAATGATTTGGCAATAAAGTTCCCTTGGTTTCTCCTCTTCTTGGCATTGCAACCCTCTTTAAATAAAATTTAGAACCCTCTTTTAGAGCCCCATATTTCCATGAAAAATCTCCTCTGGCTCTGAGGATCTGCTGGGCATCTCCAAATGATTCAATGTAGTAGCCTCAGCTCCTCCTTACTACAGTCCATGTCTTCTTTTCACACCAGACTTTTGGTGCCCTGAACCACCTCCCCCGCCACACACACACACACACACACACACACACACACACACACAGAGTCCTCTCTTTTCTGCCCTCCTCCACTTGACTGAGTCACACTCTCAGGGGTCCCTCTGTTGCCATTTCCTCCAAGAACCCCAACTTGTCCAGTCAGCCGTATATCTTCTGCTGATTCTCCTCCCAGATCCCCAAGGATCCTGACCCCATCCCCACAGAGCCCTGTAGCACCACAAAGTGCAATCACTGAATGCCCCATGAGGTCCATGAACGAGGACATTGCTTCAAAGCACTGGTCTGCTTTTATCCAGAACCTTAGCACATCCTAGAGCTTAACTAAGGATTCATCAATCACTAGATGAGATGAAGGAGTGGCTCTGGATTTGCTTGTGTCTAATGCCTCTTTGCTCCTCTGCAGAAAATCGAATGTGGAAATAATGCGTCATACTCTTCTCTCCATTTCTCAAAGGGCCTTGCCCAGAGCAGGAGTTCAGTACTCTATTATCGATTGATTCCCATTGAGAATTATTCCTGACTCAAGAAATTTCAGGTGTTACTGATGGTGTTAACCTGAGGGCTCTCGATTCTAATCTTCTGGACACTGAATTCATTTCCTAAACTTTATTCTTCAAATGTTCCCAGTAAAACTTTTCAACATATGGACTGCTTGCTGCCTTGGAACAGCATACGCACTTTCATATCTCGGCATTTTTGTCTGTGTGCTTATCTCTACTTAAGCCACTCCTGTCTTGTTCAGCTAGAAAACCCTTACCATGTCCCAAGGTCTTGCTGAAATGCCCTCTTCTTCAGGCCAAGTTCTATCACATTTTGCACTAACTTCTGTTATAGTATCTCCTATTTTAAATTGGTGTGCTGAGCTTGTTTATGCCATAGTCCTATCATGCTGTGAGCTTGCTGAAACACAAAAGCATCTTAACTGGATTTTGTGCCCCTGTACCCACAATTTATTCGGGCCCCTGAATGTGGAGGTGCTCAATGAGCACCCAGTGAATGAAGGAATGTGTTTCACCCAGTATGCCCACAGCAGAGCCCCAGAGGTACCAACTAGGACTATGATTTAGATTATTTGCTGTCATTTTCCAGAAAAATGAACTGAAACACACAAAAGGCAGGTAATTGAGGCTGAGTATGTAATAAGTCAATATCATCACGGGAGCAAGAACTCAAGTCTCCAACTGCAAGCCCGGTGCCTTTCTGCTCATGGAACTCGACAACCTCCAACTTGGTCTTCCACCCAGACTCCTTTATTACTGGCCAAAGAGCACTGGAAGTCTGGCAGGGGCTGGATGAAGGGCCTGCTTGTCTGCCTTCTTCTGACTGCAGGAAGCCAGGAACTCATCCTTCTAGCCAGATGTGTCCTCCCTGGGGAGGCTGCAGATGAACTTGATGAGCTGCCTCTCAATTGTCTATGAAATGCAAATGCATCCAACTCACACATCAGTGATATCCATTGTCTGTTTCGTGCAGACACCAATAATGCCAATTAAATGCCAAGGCTCACGCAGCAGGTGTGCTGCTTGCCTCTGCAGAATGATTTACCAGAGCAGCACTCCGGGAGTGTGGCAGACAAGAAAGAGGATTCTGTCTCCCTTGGTCCCCATCTCAGTTATTAGCTTTTCCAGTTGGGTTTTGCTTCAGGAATTAACTTTTCTCTACTACAAAGCAAACCAGAATTATGCTCTACGTGTGCAGGCTAAACTAGTCACATTGCGGATCTCCGATCTCCCTATCACTCTCGCCCGCCCCTTCAGTGGAGAAACACGGCCCAGCCCCCTTCCTGCAGCCTGCCACCCTACCCACAGCTTCCTCTCACCTTCCTGAGGAGCTGAAGCTGTGTCGTATTTCCTCCCCAAACCCTGAAATGACTTCCCATTCTCTCTTCCATCAAGTGCATCTTCTTCAACGAGGCACTCAAAATCCTCCGACTACTGGTCCCATCCTGCTTTTCACAGGACAGCCTCCACAGTGCTGTCAGCCCACTCTGAACCTCTGTGCTTCAGATCTGCTTCCTCTGAGATCCCTTTTCCTGCGTCCTCTGTTCAGACCCATGACCCTCATCCAGAGCCACCTCCTGCCAAACACATGTACAGATCTCCTTACTGGACACTTCCTTCTCTTTACCCCACAGCTGCAAAGCTAGAGAGGGAGAATTAGGAGTTGTTGAATACCTACAACACATGTACAATGCATGCCAATTGCTTGACTTGCATGACATCATTTAATCTGTATCAAATGAGGTAAGGTTATTCGTACTTTACGGACGGGAAAACTGAGTTTTGGAAGGATAAAATGGCTTTCCCAAAGCCAAAGAGTTAATAAGAGGTGAGCCTAGAGTTAAATCCAAATATGGGGCAAGTCTACCATTCCTGCTCTTGTTCTCCACCGTCTAGGCTGGGTGCCACAAAAGTCACTCATTACTCAGTGTCACATACGTGACAGCTATTCATTCTGTGACAACCTTTATCATAA
Source organism: Chinchilla lanigera (assembly GCF_000276665.1). Taxonomy (NCBI): domain Eukaryota; kingdom Metazoa; phylum Chordata; class Mammalia; order Rodentia; family Chinchillidae; genus Chinchilla; species Chinchilla lanigera. Next base: position 9,192,260 of record NW_004955480.1, on the reverse strand, counting down.
AGTTATAAATCCAGAGAGAAGAAGGAACGTGCCATTTCACCTGTGCCTCCTTCCCATTCAAACACTGCAGCTCAGAAGCAGATGCTGTTGAAATTTTGAAGGAATTCATCTGCTCTGGAGGGAAGACGTCTGTCCCTCCCTTCCCTTTCCAATCTAGGGATGTCTGTTGACACGCTGCAGGAAAATGTGGATTTTCATCCTCCTGGCACAGAGGCTGGGATCAGCGGTCACGTTTGTATGCTGGCGTGTTGCTGGGAGCCACAAGGGGGATTTAATTCTTGTTTACAGGCTAGAAAATCAAATAGCATCTCCCCAGGCCCACAGAAGCTCAGTTCTCCTGTCGCTTTCAGTCTCTGCCATCCACTAGCCCAAGAGCCTGCCAAGGGAGAAACACTGCCGCTCCCTCCTGCTTTTGAGCCTGGCTTCCTTCCCCAAGTCCCTGTCCTGATGACAGGTTCCGCTGCTCTCCACAGCGCTGCAGAAAAGCTTGCCTAAAGACAATTTTCATCTCAAAGCTGGAACATGAAAAGCGCGCCCTTGCTGCGTAAATGAACCCACTGTTTTCTTGCTAAATCCGGCTCTGTTGAAGGGAAGTGGGAGAATAAAGTTGGCTGAAAGACTAAGGAGAGGAGGAGTAGAATACAAAAGTTTGATCGCTTCTTCTTGCTTTCTTTTTGAATTTTCCAAACAAGCTTAACTCGGCCGGGTGAGTGAACTGTGATTTCCTAAGATGCTTTGAGGAAAGTACCAAGGGCTCCCTTAAGGATGACATCAGACCTTGTTCTAACTAAATGCTGTACTTGCCTCTCACCCGAGCACCCAGGCTCTGCAGCAGCGTTAACATCAGTTGTGGAGGAAGATTATAAACATCCGTCTTCCTCTTGCAAAGTGTTGGAAGTTCAACTTCCTGAAACCCATTACCCATGAAATAGTCTTTTTGCTACCTTTGGAAAACTGCCCAAAAAAAGAATAAAAAAAGCTACATTTTTTTTTTTTACAGTGAGCAGAGGGCAGATTCCACCCCAGTGTGCCTTTGGGTCTGATCCTTTGTAACAAGGAAATATAACATGAATGGTTGAATGGTTTGTGGAACTCTGCTTTTAATTCCCTAGTGTAAGAAGAGAGCTGTGGGTACTGGGAGATAAGGGGCGGGGAGATTGGAGAAGTGTTGTTCAAAGGATACAAAATCCCAGACAAGAAGAATAAGCTCAGATCTATCTTACAATGTGATGATTATAATTAACTATAACAATACACCATATACTTGAAAACTGCTAAGAGAGATTTTACATATTCATACTGCACACACATGCACATAATTGACAAACATGTGAGTAATGGATATGTTAATTAGCATGATTCAGTCATTCTTCAATGTATACGTGCGTCAAAACATCATGATGCACTCCATAAGTATATACAATTTATCAATTAAAAAGGAATACAAATATAAACAGTCTTTCTCCTTGGGAAGATCTGCATTTGCAGGTGGTTGTGAATGGGCTGTCTGTAAAACAAGGAGAGGAGAGTGGAGTGCGCATGAGGGAGGGTGCCTCACAGAGGCGCAGCTGGTCACCCTACTGCCTGGAGTGAGACAGGGCCGCTTGTAATGTCAAGGTGATCGGAGGGACTCTGCCCAGACATAGCCTGTGATTTTGAGGACACTTGCTTCTTACCCATGCATTAAAGACAATAACACCCTGCTACTCCCCTGGGCTATTTTCCCTGGTGTAAGTAACAAGAGGCCTTTACCAACAAACAGGGCCTCACTTGTGGGGAATGGCTTTGGCCACATCGTTCTCCTGCGGTCACTTCATATGACCTTTACATGACCTGCCCCTTCCTTCCTTCTTGCTGGTTGAGCCCCCTCCTCTGAGGGTCACGATAGATGCAAGAACATTCTAGTTTAAATGTTTGCCCCGAGTCTCTGTCTTTTCACTCTCTCTTTGCCCTTCTGTCATGGATGATGTACCAAGAAGGTCTTCACCAGATACCAGTGTCTTTGTCTTGGACTTACCAACTTCTAGAGCTGTAAGCCCATAGATTCTCATTCATTATAAATGACCCAGTATCCTGTTAGAGCAGTACCCTGTTCAAGCAGTGCAAAATGGCCTTCTGCACAATGTGTGCATGTGAGTGTGTGTACACACACACACACACACACACACACACACACACACACACAAAATGCTGGGTAGAGTTGACCTATGGCTGGGGTGGAGTGGAGTTAGAACTCATTCCTTAACCCCCAGTGTGTTTCACTGGGACCCAAACTGGGCCAAAGCGAAACTTAATATTGCACGAGTCTTCCTAGTCTATTTTACTTCACTCCAGGTCTAAAGTTGAATCCCATTAAAACACTAAGTTAAACCATTCTGGGAGACTTGAAGAGGAGTAGAAAAGGGGATGGGGATTTAGCTCAGCAGCAAAAGCGCCTGCCTGGCAAGCGCAAGGTCGTGAGTTCGGTTCCCGGTACCAGAGAAAAACCAAAAACCAAAAAAAAAAAAAGAGGAGTAGAAGGACGGAAGATAATAGTACCTTCTTCTACTTGGGAACAAATTCAGCCCTTCTCGTGTTTATTACATGCAAAAAAGATTAAAAAACAAAAAACAAAAAAACATAGAGAAGGAGAGAGCCTGAGCAGAGGCACAGGTGAAGAGAGGCACCTCGCTACGCCTGCACCTGCTCCCCCTTAGGCCCTTGCATGGGCTTACAGATGGGGCTGAAGGCATTGAAGAGGGCGGAGCAAGACAGGGGAAGGTGGGGAGATCTCCTTGCCTCCTGGGTTTTACTTTGCCCTTTAAAATGCTTGAGCTATTCAGAGGAAAAGGCCTTACCTATGCACTCTCCTTAAACCACCTTCCAGGAACTGTCTGTGGCCTGTGTGTGGATGTGACTAGCAGCAGTCTTGTTCCTTCATTAGGGACAGGACATGGAGAAGAATGCAGGGCCTTCATTCCTCATGGGAACAAGAGAGTATTCTGGGTGCAAACATGGCATGATGTTATGCAGAGGAAAATCAAAGGAATAAAAATGAAAACAGTGGAAGAAATGCTTTCTCATGTTCAGGATACAATTCACACTCGGAGAGGACACTGTCGGAAATCTCAAAAGACTGAGCCAGAGTGAAATACTGGGAGAAGCACAGGCTTAGCGTCAAGTGGAACTTCTGGTCCTGACTGTGGAATAAACATTTTACTCCTCTGCTCATCATAATTTAAAGGAAACGGAACAGAAAATTGTATTAGACTCTGTAAGACACTGGCCTGGGATCTTCCAATGACTGCAGACAAATGCCACTCCTGAGCTAAGCCTTTGGCCAAGTTTCTGCCCTACAGCCACCCTGCAGGAACGATGTGGTGCTGTCACGGTCCTCCCCTTTGCCCCTGGACTGTGGAGTAGTGGGCTGTCACCTGGGTGACTTACACAATGCTAAATCGACATTTGAGCCACAAAAGGGATCCAGGACGTGAATTCTGAACCAAGTAGGCCTATTTACACAGTAAAGCAGCTTTACAAAGAAAGTAGAGTCTTACATCTGAATATTCAGTGCTCAGAATAGGGCCAAATTACTTATAATTTTAAGGAACAGAAAAATGACTATTTGAGTGAGAAAATATCATCACTAGACACCTACACCACACAGATGTTGAAATTATCAGATAATAATTTAAAGGAAGCTGTAATAAAAATACTCCAGAGAGCAATTATAAATACAATTCAAGTAGTGAAAAACTGAGTAAAGAAATAAAGGGCATAAAGAAAAATCAAATGAAATTTCATTTCTGAAAAAGAAAACAATAGGAAGAACAGAAAAAATACCTGAATTGAATGTAGCTACACAATAATCTTGTTATTCTGTTAAAATGATATCCTTTTAGAATTCTAGCTGCATGAATTCCCCTCTCTAAACTTGGGTTTCAGTTTTGTGTAAAAGAAGGATAAGGTATAATATACCCCTTAGAGTTCCTGAGTGAAACAATGCTACCAAGCAATAGTTTATAAACAAGAGTATTAGTTATCAATCCTGTGTAACTAACTACCCCAATACTTAGTGGTTTAAAAACAACAAGACCACTTGTTTTGCTCAGGAACCTGAAATCGTGGCAGAGCCTGAACCTGTCTCTGCAGAGCTGGCCAGAGCCCACCTCTGCTCAGATTATCTCCAGCCAGAGGGGCAGAAAGCCAGCACTATAGTCGCCTGAAAGCCTATGCCTGTGCACATCAGACAATGACGCATGGAAATCTCAAGAAGGTGAGGACTTGATGCCGTTTCTCCTTGTGATCTTGAGAGTTTCTGAGTACCTGCACCTTTTAAGCTCAAGTCTCCCCAGATGCATTTCATAGAAAGACAGGAGAAAACTGCCTCATCTTTGATGATAAACTTACAGAGGATACATGGCAATGTGTCTGCTGTGGTCACAGGCCCACAGATTCAAGGGGAGTAAGTACAGACACTTCCCATCCTCAATAGAAGAGTGACAACAAAATAGTAAAATAGGAGCACAAGGCCCAGGATGTATTCATGTGATCCCACGGAAAACAGTATCCCCCATAGCACGCATGAGCCCTTTGCCTAACACGGCAAACCATGGATTGGCATCAGTAGGCTGCAGGTAAATTCAGGTCTCCACTTGCTTTTGTAAATAAAGTGTTGTTGGGCATAAGCAGGCCTGCTGTTTCCATATTATCTATGTGTGGTTTATGCTCTATCAGTAGAAAGGAGTAAACCAACAGAGGCTGTCTGGTCACCATACCCAAAATATATATTACGTGGTGCTTCAGAGAAGAAGTGGTGTTGTGTAGAATTACCACACCCTCCTGAAAACTCTTTCCTTCCCCTCAGGGATTTTATATTCTATTGAATTTAGAATCACTTGCATAAATGTCCAAGCCAGTTCTCACCTGGAAATCACTGTCTTTGGTACATCTTCTGCCAATGCGTTCCTATGTATCTCTGCTAGTGCATGGCTTCTACTCAGTATTAAGGTCTTGGATCCTGTATCTTTTGCACAAGGAGGGCTTCCATGTTCACCCAGTCTAAATTAGCTCCCTACCTTTTGTTCCTGGAACAATATCCCAATATTGTGTTTCATTTCCTTCATTTCATGTGTCATAACTAGAAATTTTTTCAGTTCCCTGACTCCTTCCTCTCTGCTAAAGTATAAGTTTCATAGCTCTGGGAAACATGATTTTTTTTGGTTTTGGTGGCAGTATGTAGAGCACTTTCAAATACTAGGTTCTCAATGAGTAAGTGGATTGAGAAAACATGGCAGTTTTGACTCAACAAACTGAGTAATTTTATTAAAAATTATTTTCCTATTATCTCTCTATGTTGGATACTCAGCAGTGTGAAAGAAGCATAATGAGTTCATAATGAGTGTGTCTCAAATAATTTCAAAGTACTGGTCCAAGTGACATGATCCTTAAAGCCTACATCACAAAGAACTCTAAAGACCATTCCAGCAGTTACCAGCTATTTTCTATGAACTCAACCTGTGCTTATTTGTCCTGATCTCTTGAGGACAGAGATTATGTGTCTATTTCTGATTTTCAGTGACATTCGAGGTTGAAGAACAAGTCCACCCACATGTCACCCTGTACACGTGACAATTGCCCCAGGACAATGGCCAGTGAACAAATTCCAACCACAATGAAAGCATGAGCTGAAGTGAGGAAAAAATGAGCTGGGGTCAGATGAGGAACAACTTCATGGAGTTGAGCTCCCACAGGGTGTGGGAAAATCCAAGGGCCTTGAGTAGTAGGAAAGAAAGAATTGAGGAATAAAGCTCTTGTTCCAGGGAATTGCAATTTATAGTGCAGATGTAATTATTATGTGTCAAACATTATGCTTAGTGTTTACATGGATTATCGCATCTATTTCTTATGTCAATCAGATGACACAGATAATAACTATGTACTATCTTAAAGCAAAAGAAACTTTGAGAGAGAATTCTACTCCAGGTCAGTCTGATTAACAATAATAATGGCAACTAACAATTACTGTGTACCAGACACAGTCCTGGACAACTCTTGTATGTTATTTTACTTAAACACAGAAGAAATGTACTGTGATTATTTCCAGCTCCTCAAATACGGAAACTGAGACACAGAGATTAAGTAAATTCCCCAGACTTGTTCAGCTTGTGCATTCCAGAGTCAGCTTTCAAGCCAAAGCAGTGTGGCTCAAGAGTTCGTGTCCAACACTGACTCTCTGGGCTTCAACATTTCTTCTTGTTCTTACTAACATCTCTGTAGTCAACATTGTTATCATCAGTGTCACTGCTGACATCAACATTTGCACATGTGTCTGGCTTGGTTCAATGATAAAATGTAAGAGTAGGGGTAATGTTGAATGCAAATAGCGCTGCAAAGTCAGCGAGATTTGTGACAACAGAAGGTCTCAAGTGCCATGGTAGGAATTATTTTAAGATATACCCAAAACTAGTAAAAACTGCAAAGTCCAGCAGATAAACCTATTGTTCTTTCTGTGACAATTTTGAAGAAAATGTTGTTGAATTGTTAGTGCTAGACCAAAGCAGATGTGTAGCTGGACTTCTCCAAAACAATCTGCAAAGTCAAACTTTATCACCGTGGAAGATAATGTGTCAGTACGAGAAGCCACACAGGCCTGCCTTTCAAGCTCAGGTTATATCCATTGGTTGTGTGACCAGAAAGTTTGCACAGTCTTTCTCACTCCAGTTTAAATGTCCATGAAGTGGAGAAATATTAGTGCCTAGCTCCTATACCCAGTGTGAGGAGCTAATGACTTTTAGCCAGACTGAAATATTGTAATATAGGTCCTGCACACAGTGAGAAATCTGAATAAATAGAATTGTACACAGTATTCTATGCAGAGTTTGCATACACCATTCTGCATGTTCTAAATCATAGATCCCATGGGAATATACCTGGCATTTTTATGTTCACATCCCAAGTAAGCACATTGGTTATTTGACAAGGCAGAAGGCAGCCATCTGGAGGAGAACAGTCCTCTTAAGAGGATAAAAAAAGTGTGATATGGGCATAGGACATGGTGGCACATGCCTGTAATTCCAGCACTCTGGGAGGCTGAGGCAGGATGATGGACAGAAGAACTGTCCAGCCTGGGAAACTTCGTGATATAGTGAGACCATGTCTCAAAGTTTAAATAAATAAATAGATAGATAGATAGATAAATCTAAGGGCATAGGTTAGTGCAAAGGTCCTGGGTTCAATCTACAGTGTCACAATCAAAGAGAACGTAATAATCAGAATGGACAGAAGTGACCCCTTGTGTTATCTGTCATAAGTGAAAATGAGAAGCAGATCCCTGGCTTCTGGAAGCTCATCTTCCTTCACCCTCCTGGTAGGGTGGTGGTTTCGTCTGCACAATTAGATGGCAAATTAAAACTAATCCTGGACCTGGAGTCAGCTCCCTCTAGTACATAGTCTTTCTCTACTCCAGTTCTCCACAGCTTAAATTCCCCCAGAATTCCAAAGCAAGAAACAGTCATTGTAGTTTGGCTTAATTAATTTCCCTTCTGAAATCTCACCAATTTGCCTTTGTTAAGTTTCTGGCGAATTTTGCCATGGATTCTATTTGTTTCTTCAGAGTCTGTAGGAAGTACAGCAAAGGTAATTCCTCATCCTTGTGACAGCCCTTGAGGACTTGCTCCAGAGCTGCTCCCCTTTTCCTTAAAATCCACCTGCGTGTACATGTGCACAGCTTTGAAAAGACTGCCCCCAAATAAATACATGAATGAACCCCAAAGGAGCAGTTCTGCTTTTAGTTCTGTTTTGAGTAACTAATGCTGAACATGTTCCAGCAGCTCCCACATCCACTGTCACCTAAATTACTCCTGGTCAGGCCCTTGCCACCTCCAGGAGGAAGAGCAGTGAGGTTCAAGCCTGGCAGGGGAAGAGTGAGGGTAACTGAGGGAGGAAGGAAGGGAGGAAGGGAGGAAGGAAGGAATGAAGGATGGAAGGGAGGAAGGGAGGAAGGGAGGAAGGAAGGAATGAAGGATGGAAGGGAGGAAGGGAGGAAGGAAGGAATGAAGGATGGAAGGAAGGAAGGGAGGGAGGAAGGAAGGAAGGAAGGAAGGAAGGAAGGAAGGAAGGAAGGAAGGAAGGAAGAAGGATACTCCTTCCTCAGATCTCTGGAGTCCTCTTTCCCCAAGGAAACAACTCGCTCCATGTCACATCCACCAATGTCTGTGCTTGTATAAGAGCTCTAGAGTACAATCTGGGAGGCAGAGGGAAGAGGATTGCAAGTTTGAGCCCAGCCCAGGAAACCTGGCGATGTAGTAAGACCTCATCTCAAAATAAAATCTAAAGAACAGGTAGGGATGTAGCTTATGCAAAGGCCCCTGGATTCAACCCTGGATATCATAAGCAAACAGACAGACAAACAAATAAAAAAGAACTGTAGAATGATCTAGGACTGAAGATAACAGAAAGGAGCAAGAACAAAAGAAAAAATGACTAAACACATACAGACCATGGTGAGATCCAGGCCACTGGGAGAACCGCAGGTATCTGCCCTGGGTCTGGGAGCAGAGTGGAGATGGCACAGCTTAACCTTGTTCCTGAGCACACCTGGCCTCATTATGCTCTAAGGCTCTGTGTGGGAGTGGGCCAAGCAGTGACCTGTCTGAGCCTTCATACCCTCACCATAGACAGATGATACAATATTCATGCCACGGGATTGCAATAAGCACCAGTGGTAAAAGCTCACACAATGCTGACGCCATATGTGGCATCCAGCAGGTGCTTAACATGTGCCTGCTGTTCTGCCATGCAGCGGAGGAAGGGCTCATTGGTAGCTAGTGGTGGGGTGAGCTGCTTGATTGCTTGAGATGGGGGATATCTTCAGAGAGATGGCAGCTCGCCTGGAGCGCAGCCTCTCTCCCAAGCCCTGCCAGGCTAGCCCCACAGGGTACCTCGGCACCACCCAGTCAGGCGATGCCATTGCTTCCATGATGGAGCTCGGTGCCAAGCCAGTTCTGGTTAGGCAGGACCATGGGACCACAGGCTGCAGGTCAACAGGTCATTGTTTGGAAGGGAGACAATGCTATTAATGATGCGGGAGGAGGCATGGGATGATCTACAGTGTCAGGATTGTCCTCAGTGCCATTTCTTTGTCTGTAAAATGATGGCTCTGAAGCCTTACCCACAGAGTTGTCTTAGAGGTTAATCATATTGTGCTATCCATGTAAAATGACCAAGGATGGTACCTGAGAGACAGGAAGCTCTTGTGGAATTACAGATCTTTGTTTCCTCTCTTGGTGTGTGTGTGTATGTATATGTGTGTGTGTTTGCATACACATGTGTGTGTGTGTTCTTTTTAATTGAGTAAGAAGAAAGAGGAGAGAAAAAGAAGAACAAAATGAGAAATGGGCAAAGGACAATGTGGGAAGAGGGAAAGCATGAGGAAGAAGAACAACAACAACAATAACCATAACAGCAGGCAAAACACTTACTTGCGGAGTGCCTCAAGCAGTGTTGTCCTCTGCATTTGTTTGTGACTAGCCATCCCCATTCCACTTAGCTCCTGGGGCTAGGTACCAAGTCACCACAGAGCTGGTGATGCAACACATCACCAGTTCAGGATCTTCAGCTTTAGAGATGAGAGGTCTGAATTGGACCAGAAAGGTTGAGTCCTTCTAGAGGTTTGAGGAAACAACACATGTCCACTTTGTAGAGGCTGCTCACATTCCTTGGCGTATAGCCCTCCCCATTAATCCAATCTTCTTTCCACTTCAACATCTGCTTCTGCCATTGTCCTGTGTCCCTTTTGATTTATAAGTGTCCTTGTGTATATCTTAGACACATCGAAAATCCAGGCAACACTCTCCCTCAAAACCCTTAACTTAATCACATCTGCCCAGTCTCTTCAGCCATGGAAGCTGGCTTGGTCGCCTTCCTCATCTGTGAAACATAGCACCTGACATGCACAGCCTAGGGGAGGAGAGGCTGATTTCAGTTCACAGTTGCAGAAGTTTCAGTCCATGGGTGACAGGCTCAAAGGCAGGAACAGTTCGGTGAAGGGTGTGGTGGAGGAAAGCTGCTCACATCATGGTGGTCAAGAAGCAGAGAGTGACGAGCAGAGCAGGAGAGGGAGATAAACCTCCCCAGGTCAAGGCTTCAGAGACCTGCTTCTTGCAACTGGGCCCTGCCTCCTATTGGCACATTCAGCTACATTCCTAACAGTGTCCCCCATGGTCTCATCACTTTCCAAACACAGGAGAATTTGGGGGCCATTTGAGATCTAAACTACAATGGAGGATAAGAGATGCACAGATGCACAGGCTCTGAAGATTAGAACATTTTTAACTGATTAATATGAGCACCACATCCATGCAGGCTATAAGACAGGCATTGTCATTGCTTCCATTTTAAACGTACATGTGCAATATTAACTTGCACATGTGTGCGTGACTTATAAAGTTAAAATACTCCTGAAGGTCACACATGTGGACGTGAAAGAGTAAATATCAGCAGCACTCACTGATGCTGACCCATGTGTTGCTTCCGCACCATGCAGGAAGACACTCAGCACGTGCTGTCTCTAAATCTGAAATTGGAGAACAGAGTCAGCTATGGCTGCTCCTTCTTCTCTGGCTCTAGACCAAAGCAGGAAGGTGTAGAAGTCTTCTGTCCATCTGAGGAACGGAAGAGAATAATAGGAGTATGTTCTAAGCCAGAATTTTGAAAATCACAGGACAAGCTCTGCTCCTTCGTTATTGTTATTGCCACCTTGCAATAACAAATGGAAAATCTGCCCAAGATCCTGAAATATTCCCCATCGGGCTCTCCTCCTGGCAGCCCAACCGTCAAAATCAATGACAATCATGTTGGCATTGTGCTAATTGAACCAAACAGGAGGTAACTGGTCTTGAAAAATCCTGTAATGGAGTAATTAGTTACTCCATCAGTAAACGGAAATAATAATCACAGATTGTTAAAGCTGGAAATAAACTTTCTGATTATAGATGGGGGACCCACAGCCCAGACGTCTGAAGACACTGGCACAGCTGTTACAGCAGAGTTGAGGCACACTAGCCCACAGATCCTCCGGCTGCGGGTCTAGGACCCTTTCCAGGACCATGAGCCCCAGGAAGGTTGAACACGACAAGCTGGCTTCCCCAGAGAATTGGAGCATCAGGTCTAAAATGACAAGTTGTTCATGCACCTCAGCCTCTGCTCTGCCATCTGCACATCTGACCCCAGGCTGAGCAGCGAGACACCAGGCCCTTTGGACCTTCTCACACTGTTCCATGGACTCCCCAGCTTGGTAGGCTTTCGGGGACTATTTGTTCTTTATCTTGTCAATTATATGAAATCTGGGTGATGAATAAGAAATTTCTTTAAAAGCTAAGAATTAAAAAAAAGGATCCATCATGAATACCACTTACAGATCACTACCCATGTAGAGAATTTCTGGAAAACTTCTCTGTGTTTTCTCAACAGATTTTTGAAGAAAACAACCCCCTCCACTGTAGAAGACTAGTAAAATATCAGTGTGATCTACCAATGGGCCTCACCTTGGTCCCTTGCCTTGAAGTGACCCTGAGTGATTTTTTAATTGATTACTTTTTGCACTACACATTGATTACATTTATTTTGGGAGTTTATACATGTATGTACCACATCTTCATTCTCTTTTTTTTGCCTTGTGCCCTTCCCCTCCCATTTCTCTCTGCTCCTTCTACCTCTTCTCCTTCCCATATGCAAAAGTTCTATTTCCAAATTTTTCTTCAATTCTCTTTTTTATTTTATTTTATTTTTTTTTTTTGGTACTGGGAATCGAACTCGGGACCTTGTGCTTGCCAGGCAGGCGCGATTCCACTGAGCTGTATTCCAGGCCTCAATTATCTCTTTTTAAAAATCCCTTTTCCCTTCCTCCTCTCCCCTCTATTTTCACCTCTTGTTCCCCTTCTCATCTGAAAAGAATCTCCCTACTTTGTCAACTATCTTTTATTTTGCTCTTTATATATATTTGGGTTTCTCATATAAGAGAAATAGAATGATAGTTAAACTTGTCAGGATTATGTCACTTTACACCATGCTGTTTTCCTGAGACATGGTGACTTGTTTAAAGTCTGTTACATCATCCCAGCCCAGCCGGCAAACAGCTCTTTGGGTCTTAGGCTGGAGCTACCGAGAAGAATGCCCTTTCTCCGAAGCACTGTTAGATCTCCACACTGACTTTGTTGGCATGGACTCTTGCTTTCTTGGGGAGGAAATGACCTGGCACTAAATCCAAGCCTACACAAATACAGCTTGGATGTGAAGAGATAGAAAAAGAGGCGGGATGGGGACAAAGGAACAGGGGTAGGGCGTTGCACAACACAGAGCCAGAGGGGAGCATTCCAACAGCAGCATCCCATTTTGATGGCTCAACTTGAATTTACTGAAATCCAGCTCTGCCCAGTAGGTTTCCAGTCTTTATGAGCCAATAAATCACCTTCTTTATTAAGTTACTTTGAGCACTGGTACTTTCACCCGAAATGTCCAGTGAGTGGACTGGAAGTAGCAGATGCTAAAGCAGGAATCTGGTTGAGCTGAGGCATGCCGAGAGGTGCTGGAGAGGGACCCAGGCCCAAAGCAGAGTTTGGAAATACTTGTGCAGATGTGAATCTTGTTTTGTGCAGTCAATTCATGTTGTATGGATAAAAACAATTGTTGTGCAATGCCAATAGTTTTTATTATTTCAACATTGAGCATTTGGAATGTGTGCTATTTGTATATTTTACCACCCCAACACTTTCTAGGTCTGTGCTATTACAATTAACAAAGGTCTAGAAAAGTTAGGAGACTTGCTTAGGTTCAAACAGCTGAAAAAGGATTCGTATCATATTCTTCTGATCTAGAAACAGCTCTTTAAAATATCATTTTATAACCTTTTTTCTATGCATTATTTCTTTCTTGTACACATTTTTAACAGCAGCGCACTATGCCAATAAAAACGTGTAATAATCGTTTCCTTTTTTGGGGGATTTACAGAAATGATGAAGAGCTAACAAGACATGGGTGAGGGTGGCTAAGACAAAATTTAGATTTGGTGATAAAGAAATGTTTATCCTGCAGGAAAAAGAAATCAGTTAAAAATCTTCACAGGAGAGTTGGGTGTGGTGACTCATGCCTGTAATCCCAGCACTCAGGAGGCTAAGGCAGGATGATTGATGATTGCCAATATTTCCAGGGCAGCCTGCACTACCTAGCAAGACCCTGCTTGAAAAAAAACTCTTCACAGGAGATTTGTCTCCTGTTTCCCTCCAGGTCCTGGTAATCTGTACTGGTTTCCTCCATCCTGCCCAGATGAGATGGTTGTAATAGCACAAGGGGTTCTTCCATAGGTGGAGATAAGGAAAGGAGGTTATTTGCAACAAAATGTGTCCGCACCTCCTGTGTGCACCTGGGACTCTAGCAGGGAAGCAAGCTATAGACGTTCTCTTCTTCCTCAAGACTAGCTAAGTCAACTCATCCATCAGTCCAGCATACATCATGAATGAGGTGGATAAGTACAAAGGAGAACAATAAACCAGGCAAAAACATTAGAGACAAACAAGATGACTGCACCTAGACAGAGTCCTCAGGGGTAGCTTTCAACCAAGAGGGAACATTTGTTCAAAGACTGAAGGTTCCACAGGATTAAGCCAAGGGGAGGCAAGAGAAGAGCAGACCACAAAAAATATTCATGCAAATGCAAAAGCCCTGAGGCATTAGGTTGCCTGCTTGGAAGGAAGAGCCAGGAGCAAGGTGCGGCAGGAGGAGAGCCCGTGGGGCGAGAAGAATCAGCAAGCAAGGTCAGAGAGGAGAGGATGAGGCAAGCGCTTACTCTGGGTTCCAGGCCCACAGAGCGCCTCAGCTCTGATTCACAATGAGGCAAAGAGCATTTGAGCAGAGAGCAGAGTGTCTGACTCAGAGCTTAGGAGGAGCCTCTGGTTGAAGTGTAAGGAATGGACTGTAAAGGACAAGAGGAGAGTTGGAGACCAACTCAAAGTGACAAGGGTGTCTTGAACTCTGACACTAGCTGTGAGTGTGCTGGGCAGCAAACAAGTACTGAATGTGTTGAAGGTGGAGCAGAAAAGATTTACTGATCCCTAAATATGGGGCCCCAGGGACAGTGACAGCTTCAAAACACAAACAAAGGCAACTTTGCATGTACCTGGATGGCTGGAAACTTGAATGGGCTCTGTCCATGGCTCTATCTCCCCAGAAAGGTAGCCTGTGCTACTCATCTGCTGAAGCCATTTGATGAATAAGAATAAAGGTGACTTAAAATATCTGTAGTCACTGACCTTCCTAAAATAAAACTGGTTATTTTCCACCATCTTATGTTTCTTTAAATTATGTGCCTTTCTCAGAATATTTTGACTGAGCTCTACATTTTTGCTAGTCTGTTTCTAAATATTGTTTACCAATTATTTCTATTCTGCATACTTTATGTTGAGAATAACTTGCATAATTAAGAATGTAATGACTTAAATGACTTCTGAAGTATTTAGATAGCTGACATAAATTGTGGAATATGGCTAAAGAATATTCATACTAAATCTCATTGTTATAGTAATATAAAAATATAGAGAAAGCTATCTGGGAAGACGTAGGTACACACAATAGTTTTGACAGATGTTGAAAGGGAGATTATAAATGTTCTCTCTAATTTTTCTCTTATAAGTTCTTTTATTAAATAAGAAAAAAAATTTAAAATGCAATAAAAGATGCAATAATAAAAGTATTAAAATAATTTTATTGTAGATTACTTGGGGTGTTCCAACAGCTCTCATGCTATTTCATTATTATTTTTATTGAATAGAGTATCAATTCTTGGCTAAAATTCATATAGAATTAGATAAAAAACAGAAAAATATTATAATTTTTAAAGGAATAAAACGACTAAGATGTGTTAGTGCTTTTTAAGATATTCCACAGGACATGAAAATGATCAATACTCCTTATGAAAAATGGGAGAAGGGAATTAACTTTTAGCCAAGTACTCATTTTAACTAAACTTTGGTAATACTTGATCTGGTTTTGACCAAGCTTCCATCCATGAATTAGACATGAAATAAATGGGGTGACCACTGTGGCCTTGTGGCAAGGAGCAGAGGTGATCAGACTCCCCAGGTCTCAGCTCAAATGCAACTTGTTACGATTTTCTGATCTTGAGAAAATACACACATCTCAGTGCCTTCACAAACGGTGTGATGAAAAGAGTTCCACCAGCATCAGATTATTACATCAGCTCTCCATCAATGGTGATTGTTGTTATACCTTTACATTAGTTTTTTGTTGTTTGTGTTTTGAGATACTGAGGATTGAACTCAGGGCCTTGGCAATGAACTACAACCTTAACCCTTTTTTATTTTCACTTTTTATTTTGAGACAGTGTCTTGCTATTTTTCTAAATTCCCCCTGGTTGGGCTAAAGCCACAATCCTTCTGCCTCAGCCTCCCAGCACACTGGGATTATAACCAAGCACCCCACACCTGGTTTAAATTATTTTGAACGGCTAGAAATTCCCATTTATCAATGTTTCGCCTCCATATCTGGGTGTCTGCTGTCTGATCCTGTGTCCCTGTGGAGATGTCTTCTGTGGGCAGAAGGGCTCCTCAATATCTTGGAGTGTCCTAAGGGACAAAGCAGAGGTGGAGCCAGGAACTGCTATTCAGCCAACACTCCAGACCCAAGGAAGTTTATGCAACTCCCTCAATGAGACAGTGCAGCCTCTTCGCTCAAAGCACATTACACATGGAGCTGATACTCATCCCGCACAAGGTGCACTGTATTTTAATTGGAGAGTATTCTCCAGACTCCCTTGAAAGCTCAGGATGTAGGTGGGGACGAATGAGGCACATTTCCCTCTGGGTGCCAGGAACTGTTCCTCTTATAGAAATATGCTTATTCACTGCTGGGTGAATGACAAATGTGTATATGGCTAAGCAATGTGTTGATCAGACCTACTCAAGTACATGTATGTTTTATGGCTGGATTTTTATGTAAGAGAAGAAGCAGGTCATAGAATACTATTAAAATACTCCTAGTATCACCATCCTAGTTCTGTGAATGGGGCAGATTTAGCTGTCCTCTGAGCAGTTACCTATACTGAGGAAAGGCTTACTGCTAATTTCCCCTTTCACTGACATAGTACATAGGTTAATGTTATGTTCATGACAGGGAAATAAAATCGATTTAAAGCTCTAGAAATGCATTTAACTACTTTTTGTTAAGGTTATTAAAGCTTTAATAATTGGCTAATTGGAAGGAAGGAAGAAGGAAGGGAGGGAGGGAAGAAGGAAAACCTTGAAAATCATTAGCAAACAAATAAATGTTCTTGAGTTCAGCAATATTTCTTTGTTAAAGTTTACTCTAAATCCTGATCTTTTCTCTTATACATGTAAATTTAAAAAGGTCCAACCTCACTTATTTTCAGCACACTATTTTTAACTAACTAAGTAGCCCTCAAAATCTTTGTCTTTTTAAAGCTGATTACTTCCCTTCATATCTCATAAGGACAATACAAACATCAAGAAAAATCAGTAACTAAAAATTGGAAAACAACCCTCCTCATCCCCTCATTCTCCTTCCTTTCTGCAACAATTAAATTGATTTTTCTCCCATCTAAAGTTTGGTTCCATCAGCTTCAACTTATTTAGAGTCTTCCCATCATTTATTTCTCCCATTCTATAACATTTTCCAATCTCCTTTCTATTTATTCGTTTGTGTCAAGAGATAAAGATCCTCAACTCTCCCCACTTAAAACAAAAGACTTCACCTGTTCCTTACCCCTTTCCATCTACCATTCCTTATCTCTTCTGATCCAATCATAAAATCGTTGCCTAACTCTATTGTCTTCTGTTCATTACCTTGTTCGTCTCTTGCCACTAACTCAGACTCTGTTACATATGAAGACATTTCTGAAATCAATAGACTTTGCTTACCAAACACTCATAGCTCACCAACCAACCAGCAGCCGTGTGTATGGACGACTTACTGTGTCTTCCTCCCAAGGTCCCCCCAGGGTGGAACATCTGTTGAAAGCTTTTACTTCTAGCTCCAATGAAGCAGCTCCAGACCGGGTCATGACCAAGCTTCACCCAAGCCAGCCACCTCTCCCTCTAATTGTCTGCCATGTAACCAGCGTACAAAGTTGATCATGTCTTTCCTACTTGGACCTCCCAGCACTTCCAGTTACTCATTTGTCCCCTGCCTGCCTGTGCTGTCCTTCCTTCCTTTGCATCCAGAGTACAATCACAAGACATTTCTTTCAGGTTTTCAAAACACTGAGATCTTACCAAACTCCAAATTTCATAAGCACTGCTCCTTTGCCTGGAGCACTACCTCCCCTCACCCACCCTTGCCTGATGAACCTTCATGAATATTTAGTTTGTGTTATAGTTTGTGTCTGAATATCGTCCCAGAACCTCACATGGTCATGGGGGTGGGCTTTTCTAAGGTGGCTCAATCTAGAGTTTTTGATTGGTTCATTGTCTAGTGCTGGGACTGGGTGTATGGGTGCCACACCTGCCATAGGGCAGGTAGTCTGCATGCAATATGAGGAACAGAAAAAAGGCTTTCCGCACCCCTTTTGCTCTTGTTGTTTTTGGCATGTTCCACAGCCAGCAACAGTTGCCCCTCTGCCATGCCACCCTGCCTTTGAGACAGCTGATTATGGACTAAAACCTCCAGCTGTGAGCTAAATAAATCTTCCTTCCTTTCACTTTGGGTGTTGGGTATTTTGTCTCAGCAATGAGAGAAAAGTAACTAAGACAGTCTAGGTTAGTGTTGCCTTTTCCAGGAGCCTTCCTTGAATTCTAGTGTCACTGCGTCTATGCTCCTAAAGCACACCATTACTGTCCTAAAATAATATTTGTCACATCATTGAAACTCCACAAATAATCATTTTTTTCTGCAGCTGGGCTATGAGTTCAAAATGGTCTTATTTAGTCATATAACTCTAGAATTGATTCAAAAGAACTACAAATTGTAGATAGGAAAATGAATTTATAGAAAGATGAATGGACAGACATAGGTTACTCATCTACTGATTTAACCTACTCTATGATAGTTAGGAGGAGTGAGTGAAGGCCAGGGATTCTTGACAAAAGCAGTAGCATTTTTACATAGATTTACATTTAATATAGGACATTGACTATATTCTCTATTAGCTATGCTACAGAGTAGTTATTGTCTTGTTTTTTTTTTTTTTTTTTGGTTTTTTTTTTTTTTTTTTGGTTTTTCTCCGGTACCGGGAACCGAACTCACAATCTTGCGCTTGCAAGGCAGGCGCTTTTGCTGCTGAGCTAAATCCCCAGCCCCTTGTCTTGTTGATAGTGTCCTTTTTCATCATGGAGCCTTCAATAGATTTTAAAATCAATACACATCACTTGTATAAACGCAAAAGGGCTCTTTATAATTTGTCTATTCTACTTTAGTGCTCTCATTTCCCAGAATGCCCTAGATTTAAATCAGTGTTTTGTTTTCTGACCACTTCACATCCTTTCCTCTATACACAACTTTGCATCTTTCCAGTGGGATTCTTTCTCTGAAGTCCTTCTTCCTAAATTTTATCATATTTCCCTCTCTTAGCTTCCAGCCTTAATTGCAATGGAACTTCTCCACTTTTGTGTAGAGCTCCTTGAACTAGGAACACGTTGCTTTCTCATCTTGCATCTTTCCATTTACCATACTATTAAGGACAAATGAAAATATCAGAAAAATGAATAAAATAAAATAAATGAAAGAATTGATGAATGGAATGATGGATATCTGGTGAAAGAATGGATGAATGGTTTGGTTGAATGGATCCATCCCTTGGAAATCTGGACTGTAGGGGGCCTGAGGGCACATATGTATAGGTTCATCTCATTGGTCAGTAAACTAAGTCCCAAAGATGCTAGTAACACACAAGTAACCCGGTGACAGGAGTCAAAATAGGCTAAAAGCACGTTCTTCTCAGTCCGTATGAGGGGCCTATGCTGCAGACTGAGATAGGTGCAGCTTCTCCCATGAACAGAAGATACATTCTCTCCCATAAGAGGGAAGTAAACACAATCTTCTCTTCCATAAGAACCCTATTGAACTTCATAATTCTCAAACACGCAGTGCTTTATAAGCTTTGTGTAATGTGAATTGTCCATGAGTGGAAAATAAATAATTACTGAATATGGATTGTCACTTATGTCGGAGCTTAGATTTAAAAATCTAAGATTATTTCAAGCTTGAAAGTTCCTTTGTTTATTACTCAATCAGGATAGGATAATAGAAGAAATGCATCTGGCAGAACTACCAGTCAGGATCAAATCAGCAAAACAGAAATCACACTGGATATTTTAACAGAGAAAATTTATGTTTAGGGATAAGTGAAATAAGTGCTAGAGAACAAAAAAGGAAACAAGTGGCATGCAACTAACCCAGGTAGCAAATGTAATACCCAGCTGCTGCTCTTAAGGGTAGATACATGCTGATATGGAGGTGGAGGTGGATATGCACTGCTCCGGCCACACTGAAAGGAAAGACAAGCAGATAGTACCAACCCTTCTGTCCTCTTTGCCTTCAAGTCTTTCTCTAATGGATCCCAACAGCTAGCAGAGCAAAAATATGCATTTTCTGGCTCCCAGCCAGAGCTCTAAGTGAGAGAATAGAGAGGACTGGTTTGCTGATGAGAGATCGAGAGAAAGTAATTTAGTGAGAAATAAATAAGGAAATCCTGCTTCCGCAAAATTTAGACACGCAGTAGAATAACAAAATAGTACTTAATAACACGGAGATCTGGCAGAAAAGTAACTGATTAAGCAAAATGCAGATGAGAGACCTGGAGGGAAAGTTAGTTTTGCAGTACTGGAATGGCTTTGGAAGCCAGTAGAACAAGAGCGAGGGGGACGGTACCAGATTTTGGAAAATGAACACGTTCCTATGACGTAGTCTAGGTGTCTATACAAAAAGGAGTGGAGCAGAATTTATTCTTCTTCTAATGAGATATGACTGATTTAAATGCACTAGGAGGATATAGACAGCACTGGTTGAACGGTTTCTCAAGTTGGGAAAACCTGGTGCTGATCGCTGTTGTTTATGTTGTTTCCACAGTGTGCCTCGTGTCCCTGGGCTGGTTCCCAATCACTGCAATCAAGGTAGAAAACTATTCTCCTCTTATTGCCAAGTACAGTAATTTTGAGGGAGAAATAAAATATGCTGTTCAAACACATATTAATCACACTGGCACATAGTACCAGTGAGTAGCCAGTGCAGGGTAGATATTAGCATTGCATCTGTCTTACCCGACCTACCTTCAGTTGGACGTGGCTGTTTACTTCAAAAATTAAAAATTTCTCAAATAAAATTTATCAAATAAAGGAAGAACACCTCATGCTTGTCTTATTCATATACATTCAAGAGCCCCAACTTTCCCCCATGTTTTTCATAAGATGACAATATCAAGATTCCTTTGACCAGCTTTAAACTGTCTTTTACACTTAAGACCGATAGAATCCTCATGCATGTATGTTTCAAGATGGTACAAAATTTTCACTGCTGTCCAGCTCTGCCTGAATGACTCCTTCCTGCCCCAAGTTAAGCTCACATAAATCATATCGATTAATCAAAAGCATAAGTTAAATACTGATTAGAGCTACACAAAATCAACATTATTCCATGACTGACCCAAAATGATCTTCACTTTAAAACCACACAAGCCTGGGAATTCTTGTTTTTTGCACAGATGGGAATTTTCGGTCTTCATTTTTTATGTTTGAGTATGAATTGTACTCTTTAAATCGGTCTAGAGAGTTGACAAAATAAAAAATTTGACTAAAATTATTTCTTTGACATTTGTGAAAAAATGGAAGAAAAGAGTACAGTGCATTCATAAAATGAGCAATTAAAATGTACTATAAAAAGTTCTGTGAAAACAAACCAAGTAATGATCAGGAAAAAAAAAAAAAGCAAAGAAAATATGTTTTTGGCCCATCTGTGACTGGCTTACAGAAACTAGTGTAGAGTTTACCCAAATTCAATTTGTTGACAAAATGCCATTATGAGCAGCACTAATTTAATCTTATCTCCAAAATCAGGCAACAGTTTGCCACACTGGATTCTTCCCACAAATTGCATTACTAATTTCTCTTATCTTAGTTAATTAGCCACAAAAATCCTCCTTTTGAGAGTAGACTTTCTATCATAGGCTATTGCATTTGGTTAAATGAGAGACACTTAAAATGTTGTTCTGCTTTCTTGAAATCCAATAATGCTCTTGCTGCACACTCAGATATGAAAAACCACAGCTGAAACTATAAATGAAAGATCTAAATTGTGTCTCCAGATGTAGGCAGAGCTTCACATTACACAACATCATCCTCTTACATTCTAATCTAAATAACGATAATAATAGATGTTTCATGGTTTAATAGCAAATTTTTCCATTCCTTGAATCTTATGTCCATGGTAAATCTGTATTTTTTAAAGGGCTTGCATAAAGGGAAGGGAAGGGAACGGAACGGAACGGAACGGAAGGGAAGGGAACGGAAGGGAAGGGAAGGGAGAAGTGAAATGGCAATTGCCTTTTGATGAGAGTTACATTCATAGGTTTTTTTCCCAAGGTTAAGATTGTTTTCAATTGTTTGCCTCTGCACTTGATCTGTCGATAACTCCTGTTTGCAGTGACTTTTCATTTCATGAAGCAATTTAATTTCATTATTTCAACACTTGTGATTCTCAACAATACATGAGGAAGAAATTAGTATTGTATCTCTCTTACTGGTGAGGAAACTGAAGCTTAGAGAGAAAACAATTCATTGAACAAAGTCACACAGCTAGCAATAGGATGAGCTGGGATAAATCTCAGCCTGCCCTGATGGTAAAATTGATGCCTTTTCTAGAAATCCATGTTATCCCCAGTTACTGATTTTCCTTTTGTTTTTTAGCCCCATGAAAATTTGTGGTGCTTGGGAAAGATTTGCAGAGTTAGAGGATGGAGGTTGGTCCTGACATTTTCTACAACTGGGAAGCCTAATGATAATGTGTCTATCTATCAGAACACCTTTGAGTGAGGGACTGAGCTCTCTATCTAGTATATACCCACTGAGTTTTACTAAAGGAGAAGCAGAAAACAAAGATTAAAAAGTATTGTCTAATTCCTGGGCTCTAATAGGGAAAACCAAAGGGGAAAAAGAAATAGTAAGTGAGGAGAGGCTGGAGAGAGGCCCTAGAGCCCCAGGAGAACACGAATGAGGTACAGTGGCTGGGAAACTCGCCAGGTGTGAGATGCCCTCCATGAGGTCCTTACTGGAGCAAGTGAGAAGTGTATAACTGAAATAAGAAGTTATCAGAATCAGAGAGCAGGTATAAAATATTTCTCTATTATCTGTCAGAGGTAAAGGAAACACAGTTTAAAAAAAAACTTGTTCTACTCTCAAACTTAAATTTTAAATCTTTAAAGACAATGATTTAGGCAAAACTTGCTAACCTTCCAATCAGTATTAATTAACATTCATTGAGCTAACAGTGTGGGCCAGACACCTTCATAGCACACAGGATGAATCACCTCATCTGATCCTCACAACTATCCAATGAGTGGCTAGTGTTCCCCTTTCTACAGACCAGTAGGACAAACCCAGGGAAAGTTACTTGTCCAAAGTGGCAAAGCAATAAGCATTCTGATGAGGTTTCTCCTATAAAACAGGACTCTGACAGCTCCCAAAGTAGATTGGTTTTAAGATGAAAAGAGAATATATGTGTATGGCAGCAGAGCCCAAGATAACAGATCTCCACTTTGTTATTTAAAGCTGAATCTCAGACGTGGTTTTAATGCAGCTGGTTCAGGTCCCACATATTACGGTTAAATATAGTGGTCCAAACCCTTGCTCTGATATGTCCATATGGAAGGGTTTTGTTCACTTTCTAAGCTTCCCTGCTTTCTTCCCTTTGTATGTTAATAGTAAGAAGTAAATGTATGCACTAGGCTCTAGTGAAATACATGGCCCTTATAATCTCTACCCTCTGGTCTCAATCCCTGAGTAACTCCTTCATCCTGAGGGAATCAGGGACCTAGGACTGCCTTCTAACTAATATAGTATGTCAAAAACAAAAATCTTTACTCCTGCAATTAAATTCTATTATAGAAGACTTTGTTTTAGCAGTGCAGAGAGACATGGAGTAACATGAGACAGCCCAGAAGCCCACACTTCCTTGGCTGATCATCAGATAAAAAAGGACAACCAGCTGACATCTTGATTGCCACCTCATGCATTCTTGACCAGAGTTCCCACATGGCCCTTTACCTACCGAAACTGACAGATGACAGATGCATTCTGTGTCAAGCTGACAGTTTGTGGTAATCTCTCATCCAGGAATAGATGACTAGGACAAGCATGTAAAGCATTTGAACCAGAGCTTTGCATGGATTAGCCTATACAAAATTATTAACTGTGTCCTCCACATCAATGAATCGATAAGCAAAGGCAGAGAGATCTTACTTTTGTATAATGCATTTCTGTAAAATGCTAATGCAGTTATTGGCTGGATGTCTTCTATAGAGTTAAGACTATCTCTTTCAGAATGTTAGCAGTTAACATCTCCTGGCAAAGCCTGGACTACAGAACCCCATTACAGACCCATCTGGCTCTCTTGTAACAAGGTCTCAGAGAGGCAGTGGGAGTAAAATATTCAACTATGTACCTAGATTATTAAATGCTTCCAAATAAGGAGTAATTCTGTGGAGTGAGTAGGTTGGAACAGACGTTATGTAACAAGCCATGCCATTTATTTTAGGCTGTCATCATATTACTAAATTAAATGAAAAACTTTAGCAGATTGAATAATAGGAGCAAACACTCAGTTTAATAGCCATGATACAATATGCATATGCTTTTAAAATGCTAACAACTGATTGGAATTTAGCCTGAGATGAATTCACAAACATGTATCTTATAGCCTGCTTATTGGGTTACTAAAGAAAGAGCTCGACTTTACTGAGTGGGTAAAGAATGCCTTCAAAATGGAGGCTGCACCTTCTCTTAGGCTGTTCTTGTCTGGGGCCTCGCCTGAGTCTCCAGACAGCCTGTGATGAATAGGTGCCACGAACACACTGGCAGAAGCATCAAATGAAAAAACAAACAAATGTCTTCTGTCTTGCCACGCACAATGATCCTTGGCTACAACACAGAATGAGGACTCCGCTTACCAAAAAGTGCCTTTCAAAAGTGCCTTTCAGTCTTGTTTTTTTCTTTTTTAATCAACCCTGGAAAAAAAAAGAAAATTTTCTTTAAAATGTACCTATCTATCCTTTCAGGAATTAATTAAGTTAGTGAGGTTTTGAGATTTGCCATGAAAATTAAGTACAGACACATCTAAATATGTTCATTGACTCTACCAAGGTCACACACTTGGAAAGCAAAAGAGTTGAGGCTCAAGCCCATAGCTGAGCTTTGTTGGTCTGACCACAACAGTGTTTACCTTTTTCTTGCATAATGATGTAAAGTACAACTTCAAGAGGAGCGTGGTTCAGTACAAATTAGCTCTGAAAGACAAATGGTGCCTTTTTGTTTTAAATGGCTTTGCCAAGGTCTGTAATTTTAGGTTGTTTTAGGTAGGAATCTTTACAGAAACAGAATCATAGCAAGGGGAATATATAGCAAGGGGATTTATTAGCTAGGCTTTCAGGATCAAAAGTGTGATAGACCACAAAGATTACCTCGTGCTAGAAAGCTACAGGATCCAGATGCTCAGTCCAAGAAGCAGCAGGACAAGAGAGATCAAGGATGCATCTCTAGCCTAAGGCTGAAACACTGGAAGACTGCTAGAGAGGCACGGATGTGAAAAGCTGAAGAAGTTGGAACTTGACATTCTCAGGGGATGGCAATAGCAGAAGACACACTTGCTCAAGCAGAAGGGAGTCTTTCATCCAGGTTACAAGCCTAATGTTTGGTCCCACCCACAATGAGACTGAGTCTTCCCTGTCAGTTTGCTGATCTACATGCCAATCATCTCTGGAAACACCCCACAGACATACCTAGAAGTGTGGTTTAATAATCTTCTAGGTATTTATTAGTCCAGTTGACAATAATGATTCATGGTCATATGGAGAAAGTACAGAAATGTGCTCCAGTTCCAATACCCAGCACTTGATAACCCCAAACCATGCCACAAAGAGGCACCTAACCAACTACCTGCTTGCCATCCAATAATTTTCAGATTAATAGTTCACTGGTGCTGATATTTTTAATTACAGTTGTATCAATGTTCTATGGGCTCCCATGATACAGGATACTTCTCAAATTTACCTTCTCAAAAAGCTATAGGATTGTACAACAACAAACTCAACATTTGTTCTATGATCTTTGCCATAGTCTACTCTAAGTACTTGTAACTACCTGTATGTTTTGGCTATTCCCTCATTTATTCAACAGATGTTGATATAACACTTTCTGGGGGCATAATCTGGTGGAATCTATTTCCATTGGGGAAAAATAATTTTCAGCCACTTCCCCTTGGTTTCTCAGAATCTCCCATTTCTTGCTCTCAGTTTTTGCCTTAAGTTGCTTGTAATATTTGTTTCAGGTCCTCCCCCCTCCCATCTTCTACTTCTGAATTTTGTATAAAGATTGTCATACATGATTACACTGACCAATGAACAGACATAAAGAAAAATAGTGACAGACTTAGGCACTCTTGGCCCAGGCATGGAAAATGGTAGTAAGGATGAATGTCTATACCAACTGTGCATGATCCGGAACATTACTTCACATTATCTGTAAGAGGGAAATAATACTTGCATTTAAGTCATAAGACTATTGGAAGAATGACAGGATACAATATATAGGTAAAGAACTTGAAACAAAGACTGATATTTGGTAAACTCTCAATACACGTTAGCTCTGGTTATTCTAAAGAACATTAACAACTTCCATCCAAACTGTAGATCTCTTTGTACAGCATGCAAATTGGTTTTCCTAGCAGATTTTGCAAAGACTGTCTCATAAAATCTTCTATACGTGGTGACTTTGTGTGTGCATGGGAAGAGGATGTCTTTTCAAAAAGCATTAACATTTCATAATTAAGATAAGAATAAACAAATGCTATTTTTAAAATTAAAATATATATCACACATTGTTTTTCCTATTTTGACTCTTCCTCATTGCCACCGGAAGGAAAATGTTTGGTTCTGTTGCATAGTTCAGACCTGTGGTAAACTTCCTTTCTACTCTGATTTCTGTTTCTAGGTGTGAAAACAAACTACCTATACTGCTGGCACTTTGGTTCGTCTACATCTTTGTTTTTACAGCTTAAAGCTGTATTTTACTAGCTGTATCTCAGTGTTCTTACCTCTCAAGTGAGGAACGTCTTTGCACCCAATCGGTGCTGCCATGGGACCAGCATATCACTTGGCACATATAAGCTCATAAATTCTAGCTACTATTATTACCCTGCAATCTCAGGACAATTTCTGAGCTCATAGCTGTTCAGTTAAGACTTGTTGAATTTATGTTCTAGGAGTAACAGGAACAAGGATGCTAAACTAGGAGGGTATAGCGTGGATTGTGAAAAATGTAGTGTCCCATGAGGCTGGAGCATGCGTCTTCCAGTCATAAAAGCTAAATCCTCTTCCAGATGTCAAAGTACTCCTGCCCCAGGCAGTACCCAAATGCCAGGCCTCCCCAGTTTGCTCGGGAACGAAAGTCAATAAGCCTCCTTAATTTGGAAAATTCTACTCACGTTCCTGGTCTCTGGCTCTGCACAGGTCCCCAGGGGCGTTTATGCCAGCCGTGAGTCCCAAATGTCAAGAAGGAAGAATGAAGGGAATGGAAAAAAAAAGGTAGAGGAAAGGTCGGTTAAACTGAATTGTTTGGTAATGGAAAGTTCCTTTCAAGTCTCTTTAATTCTTTATTTGGATTCCATTGAGTGTGTGCCAAGAGGGAAAAAGGAAAGGTTAAATCCTCCTATCAGATCTGGCAAAGGAGCTCAGCCAAGCGGCTTATGAGAGGGATTAGCTCAGCTGCAGTGCAGAAGTGTTAATACACAGGATGCCAGTGGGCTGCAGGGACTCCTCCTCAGGGGCCTGTGCACCCACCGCCCCAGGAAGAGGCTGCCGGAGGAAACGGAAGAGGCTGCCGGAGGAAACGGAAGAGGCTGCCGGAGGAAACAGGCCCACAGAATAGTTGGTCCGCGTGGAGTTGTACCACAACCCCTCACGCAGGGCATAAGGCGGCCTTAGACACTCTCAGCATTACCTGTGGGCACCTGATTCTCTATAAAACATAATAAAGCTTCACATCCTGCTCCCAGACAAATACCCAGAACAAAAAACACAAGATTTTGCCACAAATTCTAGAGGATTCCTGGACCTCTTCTATCCCATCCACACACCTTGAGCCTCTGCCTTGTAATATGCAATAGACTCTCTCTGAGAACTTTCTGCTGAAGTTCTTCCTACATTTTATATGCTCCTTACTCTCATCTTCTACTGGAGTCAAACCACTTTTCTGAAGCTGAAATCAGACGCAAAATTCAGAACTTGTCTGTCTGTGGCCTGAAGCATCTGTGTTTATTTAATTAAACTAAACAGGCACATTTGCGAAAAAAAATATCACCAGTTTGGATCAAACATTGTTCTTTCTATTCCCAGCTCAGGCAGTCTGCAGCCCGGGGATGCTGGGAAAGTGGCTCAGCCTTGCAGAGGGTCAAAGTCTTTCTGCATAAAATCAGGGAACCTTAGACACCTGGCAGCTACTGCAGGTTTTATCGCATTGCCTTGTTTGTAAGTCACAGTGATTTTTCCAGTGCTGGAAAGAACTAATGTGAAAGGTCAGCGAGCCTCCGTGACATGGCAGGGGCTGGAGGTGCTTTGCTGAAGGAGAAACCCATCCTTCCCTCTCTGAAGGAGCTTGAAGTGACAGGGGAAACGCTTGAGCACAGTTCAGGGTGATATGGAGCTTTGATAAAGGCTTAGGAGCTTCCCAGAAGACCCCATCCCTGCTGAGATCATCAGGAAAAGCTTCCTGAGAGGAAGAGGAATCTGAGCGGAGTCCCACAGGGCAGCAAGAGCTGTGAGAAATAGGAGGCACAGGGGGAATCAGCACATTCAAAATCAAAAGAAGAGGTGTAGTAACAGTGACAGTGCTTTGCTCAGCACTCATGTGGGCCCTAGCTCTTACTGAGCTGCTGGTGGGAGGCTCAGATTAAAAAGCAGTACTTCAGGTCATTTCAGGCCATGCAAGTGGGGCTGAGAGGGAGAGATTTTTGAGTAGGCCCTTTCTCAAAACTTCTAATCTTGCTGAAGAAGCCCTAGCTGCTTGTGGGCACATTCATGGTTTTCACCTTGTGTCTCCCTGGACCAACATCCCAGCTCCCATCCTCAGGAGAAGGAAACATGCTAAAGTAACACTGCCTTTGCTCTCACACTGCAAGCTCTTTCACCTTCCTTTCAACTCTCCAAATTTGAGATTAAAGAAAGCTTTTCTTTCAAGCATTAGGTTAGGGGAGCATCTTCCCCTAACTGAGAGAGCCAAATGGGCATTAAGAAAAATGGCCTGGCTTTACAGGCACAGGAAGGCTGGCTGGTTCTCCATGGGAGAGCATCCTCTGAATATGTGTGTGCATGCATGGAAACACTTGGGGTTTAGAAAACCAAAGCCAGCCCTCTGCCAAGTACTTGTCCCATTAAGTTGTAAGGATGTTGTGTGTTTTAAAGGGAAATACAATCCATGTGTTTCTGATGTACTTAGATTTAACATATTCCAATGCTTTGTAATGATTTATGCCACTCTAGTAATTCTTTGGAGCCTGGAATAGTCATCTTAAATCTTACTCTTGGAAATAGCAAGCTGTCAGTTTGAAACAAAAGTAGAGAAAGCAGGAAGCAGGTGGGGAAAAAAAACTTCATTTTTAAAATTTGACAGAAGAATAAAAGATCCTCCTAAAACAAACTCCTTTTGTGGTCCTCACATGGCCTTTCTCTATAGTATCCATACTCACCTTATTCATTGGAGCAGTGACCTCACATCTTCCTTTGCTGACGACAACCTTAGTTCCCACCCTGGTCCCACTATTAATACCTACCAGTATCCATGGTTGATCACTAGATCTGCTGGCTTAGTGACTGCTGCAGAAAAATGAAGTGATCACCCTACATATAACAGAGCTCAGATGTACCCACTCTCTTCTTCCAGTCAAAAGTATAATGCAAGCCACAAATTCAAGCTATAAGTGTCATTAAAATTTTTCTAATAGCCATAGAAAAAAAGGTTAGAAAAGAGGCAACTCAGTTTAAATAAAAATGTTTTACTGAACCTAATATATGCAAAGGCTGCAATTTCCAAGTGTAACTGACATACAATATTGATAATTTGCATGTGTTTATTCACACTGAGTTTTTGAAATGTACTGCTCCTCTCAGATAGGAATCATAGTTTAACCATAGTTTAAGCTCTCAAAAGTAGCTGAGAGGATTGTCTACCAACCTGGATTGTTCCAGATCTGGAGCAGATGTCTGGCGCACAAGGAAGTTGCTGTGTGACTGCTATGGTTTGGGTAAGGTTTGAATGTCCACCAAGAGTCTGCCAAGAGTTCAAGTATTTAAAGCCAGGTCCTAAGCTTGGTGATTTTGGAAGCTGGTGTAAGTTAAGAAGTGGAGCTACTCAGAGCTGTTAGGTATTAAGAGCTCTACCCTAGGAAGGAGTTATGTAGTTCTCATGGGACACGAGTTACTTCTCACAAGAGGGCCATAATACAGGGCAAGACTGGCTCTTCCTCATTTTGTGGCTTCCTGTCTCACCCTGTGATCTGTTCCTCTGATAAGCGCTCTTTCCCCGAAGCCATCTGCCATGATATGATCTAGTCAGAAAGCCTTCATGAGAGCCAGCAAATGTCAGTGTTATTCCCGTGGGTCTCAAAATTGTGAGTTAAAGAAATTTCTTTAATTACTCAGCTTTTCCAGTGCTGGGACAAAATAACCAACACTCACAGTTTAAAGGTTGGGAGGTTTCATTTGGCTCATGGTTTGGGGGGGCTCAGTCCATGATTAGCTGGCTCTAAATCAGAAATGAAGTGGTAAAAGGGGTGCAGGAAGAAAGCTGCTCAAACCAATAGCATCCAGAATGCAGAAAGAAAAAGGAATATCTGGGGACAAAAATAGATCCTTCTGGGTCCCACTGCCTCCCCCACACACAGCCCATTTCTTAATATAGGGAGGCTTTTGCGGAACTTTGGGAAGGCTTTAGATGTAAACCATAAGACCTCTCTTCTTTACAAATTACCCAGCATCAAATATTTTATTATGTCAGCAGAAATTGGAATATACAGTGACCTTAGTGACTTACCTGCCTAGATTTGGCAAGTTACTAACATCACCTTGTTTGAGCATCCAAGAATATGAGCAAAGGGATTCTCTCTGGAACAGGCCAGCACTACATATTTCCTCCCATGTTTTTGCAGCCTGAAGTTGCCCAAGAAACATTCTCTGCATTGGACTGGAGTTCTTGTGCTACAACTTGGGTGTTTAAACATGCAACTGCTTTTATTTTCTATAAACAGTCCCTTTGGGTCCATTTTATGTGTGCTTTTAGGTAAAGACTCATTCATTCTTTAGGAGACTCTCATTCTGTGAACTATATGGCTGAGTTCTCTGAGGGAGCTTGTCCAAAAGACACACAACTCATCTTTCTAGACCTTTGACACCACCTTCCCACCTCACCCCATCCTCTCCTGACATAACAGAAGCTGCTACAAATGCATAGCACATAGTTTCTCCTTGGGCAAAGCTCATAAGTTGCATAAACAGCTTGGCCTTTTCCCCCTGCTAACTAGGATCTTCATCTCAGCTCCTTCTGATAACTATGGAGCTTTTGTGAAACCATCACATCCTGCAGCCACCAAACAAAGTACCTTGTTTTGAGTGTCATCCCCTAGTGTCATCTATGAAACTCAAACTTTGGAGCCATACCCACCCTTTGACTACCAGTGTTGCTCTCAATAGTATCCTCCAATCCTACTCTAAAGTGTGAATGTTGGGACTAGCCTCAGGGTACCAGGCTCTGCCTCAGGCCCCGTCTCTACTCACCATGTCTACCCGCTGCAGTTTCTACCCTCTTGCAGTCCCACTGCTGTTGGCTTGAGGCTATTCCATGAAAGTTAAAAGAAATATGGCACTTTAATCAGAGCTTTTTCCCAAACTCTCTACAACTCCTGCAGATTCAACATGGGGCTTTCTTTTCCTCTTTTCCTTCTTGGGAAGAAATAGAATTTTCTACTCTCCTTTTGCTGTGAAAGTCTTCTCTGACCAGCCTTTCTTTACCCAGTGTATGTCTAGCAGTTAAATTCATTTATTTTGACTTTCTGCTCTTGTATTTTAATATACAAAAATGGCTTTAAAAAACATTATCTTTCTGTGGCCTCAATCATAGCAATAAATTTTGACACTCAAATTTCAGGAATAATTTTTTATGCTAGTGGTATTTTGCCTTCCATTACAATGTTGAAATCCATTGGTTTCATGCATACTTCAGCAATATGGCAATGACATATTTAAGGAATGGAAAATGTATGGGCTTGCTATTTCAAATATGTTATCCTCTGTAGTCAGTAAATGTTCGCTGCTGTTAATTTATGCTGTTCTTGTCATCTATTTTATTTTCAAGTGTTCCTTTAAGTCAATAAAGCTCCTCCTCCTCCTGCCCTCATCCTTTTCTGCTCCTCCTCCTCCTCCT
>NW_004955480.1:9129867-9159603 GCF_000276665.1 Chinchilla lanigera | reverse complement strand
AAAAAAAAAAAAACAGGATGCATGATTAAAGTGGCTGACGCTCAGGGAAGCTGGCACTCAAGCTAAATATAGTTTGAGGAGACTTACAAATGTGTCTTGCAATCCTATTGTGAGACAAAAATGAGTGATATTTGGGTATTAGCTATAGTTTCTTACTGTTTAAGGAGTCATCCAGACTTGAGAATCACCACACAATTCCAAGTGGCAAATCTATGAAGGCTGAGAGATTTGCTATAAGCCTGCAGACTGTAGTGTCCGGGAGGGAGAGGTATATATCTAATCCTGGGGCAAGACTCTGCTCAACTGCACTTCATGAGAGAAGGCTCCACTGTACTGGTTGGAGAAAAATGACAGACAAAAACAATGTAAAGTAATCACAAGAAGCGTCTGGCATGGCTCACCTTTGAATCCTTGCAATATTCAGATACACTCATGTTCTGCATTAAGTACAATCTGTTGAGTCTTTTCCATGTGGTAGCTGGAAGTTCTGGGTACAAAACCCTGACACAAGAGGAAATTGCTTTAGTCCCCATTATTGAAGTCCAAAAGTAACAAATGATATTCACCTACAACCCATTCTAATATCCCCAGGAAACTGAAATTTGGTTCAACTAATGGACTCTTTATCTAACCATGAACCCGAACTTCAAATCCGAATGCCAGCCCACAGTTTTCTGTTCTGTGAGTTAATGTCCTAAGTCTGCTCACTAGAAAAAAAGAGAAAGAAGAAAAAAACAAAAGAAGGGAGCTAAGGAAGAAGGGAAAGAAGGAAGGAAAAGAAAGGGAGAGGGGCAGGGAGGGAGGGAAAAAGAAATAAAGAGGAAGGAAGGAAAGAAGAAGGAAGCCCAAATATCCACCCATCTGACCCCTTGTAACAGGAAATCTGCAGGCCACCACCACACTGTGCTTGCCACTGATTACCTGTTGCACATATGGTGACTCTATCTATCTTGCTTAGATGTTTAATTGCCTCTGGCTTTTGTTTTTCTAGACATCCATCATTTCATGCAACACTACAAAACCCAGATCCATAGAAACATTTTCTATAGTCACTAATGTGACACAAATATGAATTAAGCTTCTCACATAGTTCTCTTTTCCCTGAACATTTCTTTTCCTATATTTGTTGTCTTACTTTATTTCTTTTTGTTTGTTTGATGTTGCTAGTACTACAGATTAAACCCAGGGCCCTCACACTGAGCTATATCACTTTTATTTATTTGTTTTTCTTCTTTTTAGGAAAAGGTCTTGCAAAATTGCTAAGATGTCCAGGCTGGACTCACGCTTGTGATTCTAGTGCCTCAGCCTGTCAGAATGCTGGGATTACAGGCACATGCCACAGAGCCTGGCTGTCCAAGTATTTCTTAATGCCTTAATAGCACATGCTTAACTACACATGTGGAAATGTAGGCCCAAGTGTAAATAATCATAAACATTGTATATACATAAGTACCTAACGCATAGGTTTACACAAAAAAACTTAGAAAGTTAATTTACAAATCTGATTCCTGTAAAGCACTATTGTACCTCTTTTCCAATCAGATTTTATTAGTACATTTTAGATATACATAATGATTGCATTCATCATAGAGAATTTGTACCTATATATGGTATAGCTTGTTTCCCTTTTCCCCTTCCCCTACCAGCCCTTCAAAACCTCCTCCTCTCCCCACTTACAAAAGC
This sequence comes from Chinchilla lanigera, assembly GCF_000276665.1. Lineage (NCBI taxonomy): Eukaryota > Metazoa > Chordata > Mammalia > Rodentia > Chinchillidae > Chinchilla > Chinchilla lanigera. The sequence continues at coordinate 9,157,920 of NW_004955480.1, read as the reverse complement.
TTAGTTTCCATTTTTTCCTTGTTTTTTCATTTTTTAACCCTTCCCTCCTTTCCTTTCCCCATCCCAGCTTGTTCTTCTTCCCCTTTCAACATTTTCTTCCTATTTCACAATACTTATTATACATTTTGGTATGTATTTACACATTTGGTTTCTCACACCAGAGAGGCAATGTGCTATTTATACATGTGTGTTTGATTTATTTCACTTAAGAGTATGGTCTCAAGGTGCATACATTTACCTAGAAATATCTTACTCTTCTCTACAGCAGAGTACTACCTAAATTACTATTTTAAACTGAGAACTTTTCATTCTAGTGCATAACATACAACAGGAGATTCCCAACTTAGAGAACTACACTCATAGTGTTTGTACTATGTGCAGTGCCACACCCTGAACTACTCACCAGTATCATTTGGATAACCTTGTTTCTATCATTCCTTTTTAATGTTTACTCCTTAGTGCAACACACTTGCAGCATTGAATGTTTATATTTCTTGAGGAGGAGTTAATTCGTGTACATAGCACATCTTCAATTTCCATCCCTTTCCCCCTTCTCTCCCACTCATCTTTTGATCCCCTTCCCATTTGAAGGGAAGTAGAGCTATCACTCTACTTCCTACTGTCTGTCTTTTACTTGGCTCTTCATTTATATTTTGTCTTTCTCATATAAGAGAAACCATGTGATATTTAAGCTTCTATGTCTGATTTATTTTATTGAACATTAAGGTCTCGGTCTGCATCCATTTTCCTACTAATGACTCACAGCTATCCACTCTGTGCCAGAATAGCACTCCATTGTATACAAATTCTACATTTTTTTTATTCATTTATCTGTTGATGGACATATAGGCCATTTCCAAGATTTAGCTATTATGAATGTGCAGCCATAAACATGAGTATGTATGGACCATTGAGATATGATAACTTTAACACTTTCAGGAAGATACCTAAAAAAGGAATAGCTGGATCAAATGGAATTTCTAGAGTATCTTTTTGAGGAGTCTCTCCCACTGACTTCCATAGTGGTTGTACTCATTTACATCCCATCAGTGGTGTAAGAAGGGTTCCTTTTTCCTACTATCTCATCAGCAGATTTCTTGGTGTTAGCCATTCTTTCTAGGGTAAGATGGAATGCCATTTTTGTTTTAATTTGAATTTCTTTAATGACAAATGATGCTGAACATTTCTTAACGCATTTAATGGCCACTTGTATTTCTTTCACTGAGAACTCTTTTTTTTACTTCTTTATATATTCTAGATAATGGTCCTCTGTCTGAGGAACAGCTGGCAAAAAATTCCCATTCTGTATGTTGTCTATTCACTGTTAGTTGTTTTGTGGTTGTTGTGCAGAAACCGTTTAATTTGATACAATACTATTTGTTGAATCTTGGAATTATATTTTGCACTTGGTAACTCTTAAAGTAAATGTATTTTCTTACTAATTCTGTAGATCTTTGAACTTGATGGGGCCCTATAATGGTTTCAAGTATAGTCTCTATCACGTTGAAGCGGTAATCAGCTGAGCTTTACATCTCCCTCATTACTTTTCCTGAAAATACACTTAGAACATCCAAGGCCAGTTACTGACATATGTCACTAGAAAGGATAGACTTTTTCCACAGCTGCCACATTTGAAATACTCATGTATTAATATTTTCTCATCACAGCAGTTTCCTAAGAGGACACACACACACACACACACAAATGTGCACACAAATGCACACACACATATTGTATTACTAGTTATTCTTATATTCATTTGTCTTTCCTCCCTTCTTCCTTTTTCTCTTCCTTTCTTCTTAGCACTTACCATGAAGGCTGATGCATAATTAGAACCCCACAAATACGTTGTGTCTGGTTGATATGCTAGACAAATTCCAATAAGGAATATGATCTTTGCAAAAAAATTCCCTTTTAAAAAATTTCATAACAGAACATTTAAATACCCAAAGGTAGCTTTGTACTCTGGTTGTCACTACAACCTCATGTCATTTCTAACTTGGGATAGTCTCTAACATAAAGCCAATTCTGCTAGATGGTTAATAGGACAAAAATTACAGTCACTATGAAAACTTTAACTTAGCATCCTCAGATATGAGGATAATTGAAATCACAGCTTGAATACTGCAGGAATAACATTGAATTTAATTTACTATTGTATGCAATATAAGGTCTGATTACTTTCCCCCTCTAGCATTTTGGACTTGGGTATAATTACCTCTTTGCAAGTTAAATTTACTTAAGTGTCAATATTTTGCAATTCAAAGTACCAATTAACTTTATGTGATTTTTTCCCTAATAAAAACAACATTCAACAAAATTGTAAATGTTCTCTTGTTTTGCTTCTACCAAACACTTTGAGCTTGTGCTACATTTTTAATAAGTGTGCATGTGCTGTTGGAATCAGGAAACCTGGGTGTTCCTAGACCAAAACTCTTCATTATCAAGGGGATCCATCACAACACTGGTTTTGCTTTTGGGACACCTCCTTCCTTTTCACTTAAGCAAGCCATTTGTCACATTCAAAAGCAATGAGGTGTGGGGAATCCTGGAAATGACATACAGCTCTCTGCACACCATTGGGTAAGGTATTTTAACTTCTTTGTGTCTCTAAATATTAGAAATACACACAACAATAATTGAATGCTTACTATATGCTAGACACTGTTGTATGTTTCAGACTTAATCTCATTTAATTACAAATATAAAATAAATATAATACAATGTATAATATAATAAACATTATATATAATACGTACTATCAAGTTCTTCCTATTTATTTTGAAGACAAAGAAAATGAGGTTTAAAGTGGTCAGATAATATGCTCTGGTAAAGTATGGATCCCAGCTCATTTGATAGAATCTCAGTCCCCTACTTTTAACCTGCTCTCTGAGAAGCTGTAAAATGGAGTCTTGTCTTGTCAGGACACAGACTGAGGGAGTCAATTTAGGAACCACTCAACAGCTCTAGTTCAAGGTCGTCATTGTACCTAGAGCCTTACACCCAGCCTCTGTCTAATCAGAAAGTCACCCAAAACCAGCAATTCAGCACTTTTTAAGTAGCCCAACCTCACATAATCCTGCAAAAATAAGTACAAAACTACTTACCAGGAAACTCAGCACACTATAGGTTCCAGGTTATCCTTTCCAGCACAAATTCTGTAGCTACTCAGAGCATCTGGTCGACCCGACAGTAGGTTTAGGAACCAGTGTCTCTGGTGAGTGTTCCAGGGAGATGCAGAGGCAAGGCTTCATAGCTCAACAGAACCTAATACTCACAGAAGATGAGGATTCCGCTATTGTTCAAATCTGAGGGTAGCACTATTGGCAATCAAATTCTAAGCAGGTGTTGAGTTTTGTATGAAAGAAGTGGAGAAAAAAGGCAGAACCATCATGTCAGTTGCATTTGCACAGCAAGGGCCAGATTTTCCCCTGTTATTTTAGGTTACACAAGATATTTTAGTGTCCTTCCTCATGAAGCTTGCTTATTTTTGTTTAAGAAAATGCAAGACAGATAGCTGTCTCTTGAAACTGAAAGAATCCTTCAGAATATGCAAAAAAAAACAGTTTCATTCTGGTGACTTGCCCTGGGATTGACTTCTGTGAAAGATTAAGAAGGCTGAAGCCAATCAACCTGAGAGAACACAAGGGACAGGTTTCCATCTGCCACTTATTAATTGCATAACTTTTAGAAAGCTTCTCCATCTTTCTTTCTCGGCTTATTCACTGCTTAAAATTTGAAACATAAACATACATCCACAAATACAAACACACACACACGCATGCACACTCATCTTCCATCCCAACTTTATTTTCCTCTTAGTAATTTCATTTCTAGTACACTAAATAATTCATTTATTAATTTTGTCAATTTTCCTACCAAGCAGAATATAAGCTTCATATGAGCTTTTTGGATCTCCCTCACCCAGAACAAAATTTGATACGTAATAATATAAAAATATGCGTGGGTGTTGCCACTGAATGTGTTATGCCATATGATTAGACCTTATCAGTAGTTACTCTCTTGAGAGAAGACTGTTGAGTTCATGAAGACAGTATTAGAAAAGCCTAGGGCTAATTTGAATATTGCTGAAAATATACTGGAGATAACACATTTTATTCATCATGGCATTCCTTCAGCTAATACATCTACCATATCATTAAACAAGAGAATTTAAGGTTGTTTAAAATTGCTGTTTACAACTGCTTTTCACTATTTCCATGAATTATCTGCCTTTTGCTAGAAAAAATGATAACTTTATTAGCATGACCAAAAGTGTAGCCTATTGAATAAGCAAAACAAAAGAGACATTGGTAAAAAAAAGCAATAAATTGTCTTTGGTGTGCATCATTCTGCAAATTAGTTAACCTTATCAAAACATATTTTGTGACCTTGAAAAGGAGCAGGGCCGGAGATAGTGCACAAAAATAGCTTAATGTGTGCCTAACAAACATTAGCTCCTCTTTTCATTTATCTGGTAGAAAACAAGATCTTTTCCAACTGTAGAATTAAGGGTTCTAAACTGCTGGCTCTGCCTATGTGGAAGGGTTTCTATAAGTCCAGAATTTCCAAAATATTTCACTGTTAGCTTGAAGGTTATTTTTTAAAAATTTGCTAGATATGTATGATTTAGAAAAAACCCATCAAACTATGGTATGTTCCACTCCAGTAGCAATTTTTGAAAAAAATAGACTGGCTAGGTGGGAGCTTAGAGTCAAATGAAGTTGAACATTAAGCATCACTGGTGAGGCTGGAGCTCAGTCTCATGCCCGGCAAAACAACCATAGTACAGAACTATACTTCACTACATAGTTATTTGTGGTTGCAAAAGGAGAGAGTAGAAAGAGGTGGAGAAATGGGATATAGTTTCAGAAGAAACACAAATAGACCACTGCAGGAAAAAGTGACAGGACAAATAGGTGACAAAGGCTAGTTTCTGCCTTGTCCTAAGGCCTTAGCTCCTCTGCTCTAGTGTGTTGGGAACAGAATAAAAGAACAAGCATATTGCTTTTCCTCCCCTGGTTGCTAAGTGGTGCCAGAGAGGAAGTCAAGAGAGTAGAATTAAAAGATGGAAGTCTTTTTTCAGACTTTTTAATTAGTGCATATTGATTATGCAGAATAATGAATTTAGTTGTAGCATTTTCAAACATGCATATACCATAGCATGATAGCTGTGATATGCCAATTTGAATGGATTAAGAAATGTATGATTAGTGGACCACAGCACGGGTGTGTTTATGAATGACTGACTTGTAGGCCATGCAAGAAGGAGGGAAGATAGGCTTGTAGCTTGGTGGAATGAAAAGGGAAAAAAGGAAATCTTCCCCCTTCCTTCATCCAAGGAGCTCTGGTTTTCTCATTGCCATTGGGTGTTTATCTCCAGTTCCTTCACACTTCCAGCACAGATTCTTCAGCCTTCCAATGCAAATCCTCCAGCTTTTTAACATGGATTTGCACCAGACTCTGTAGTGGCCTTCAACTTGTGATGGATTTCTTTGACTCCACGCCTGATTCCCCAGGCAGCCACTATAAGCCTTCTTGGTAAATTCTTTATATTTCATAGATAGATAGATGATAGCTAGGTAGATAGATAGTATATATTTATATTAAATCTATTCTCCTAGTGAACACTTACTTTGATCATATCTTCCTCCTCTATTACCCTCCCTTATGTTCCCTTATCTTTCCTTCTCCACTTCCCTTGGCTTTGTTCTTTTCTAACAGTCTCTTTTCTACTTCTTAATCATTTTAATTTTAGATTCCACAGTTAAAAGGAAACACCATAAAATGGGAATCTTTTTATTTCCCAACACTCCCCATCCTCCATTCATGCAGGAACCATTTCACAGCTCTGAAACTATGAACACTAGATCTTAATCTATATATGCAGTTATACAATATATACTATATAATAGTTATCCTTTATAAGCTACTACTTTATACCTAGATATTATCCAGCACCCTTGAATACTTTGCACATATTACTTTATTTCCTTTTATTTTTGAAAATCCCAGTTATATATTAGTCCTATTATTAGTCCTACTCTTAGGATAGAGAAACAGGCTCAAAGTGGTTAAAAGATTTTATTAATTAAAGATAAGGTAATATATGCTAAATTAACAAACAACTCCCAAGTCTAAGCTGTTTGGAGCAGCAAAACCTTTTGGTTTTGTTTTCAAACAAAATCTTTTCTTGTCTGAGTTCAAGGAATCCACTAAAGTGCCCATGCAAACTGATCACTACCTTTTGAATGCATTGTCTTAGTGTGAGAGTTGCTTAATGATTTGATAGGAGAAAAGAAGTGGAAGGAGTCATACTGTCAAGTGTGTGAGTCCATAAATGGTATATATGCTTTGATTCACAGTGGAGGGGAAAGAAAACGTCCTCTCTCAAGATTGATTACTTAGGGGGCTGGGGATTTAGCTCAGTGGCAAAAGCGCCTGCCTGGCAAGTGCAAGGTCGTGAGTTTGGTTCCTGGTACTGGAGAAAAACCAGAAGAAAAAAAAAAAAGAGAGACAAGGACGCCACATTTAGGGGCTGGGGATTTAGCTCAGTGGCGCAAGGTCATGAGTTCGGTTCCCGGTACCGGAGAAAAACCAAAAAAAAAAAAAAAAAAAAAAGATTGATTACTTAGAAGAGATAAGAGCTATACATCAGTCACCCCTTACAGAGATTGATCCACATCACCCGGGGAGGAGAGACAGTGAAGATATATTCTACATCTTTCAATTCCAAATTCCTATTTTATTGCTTCATCAACTGCTACAAACAGCATCTTTGCTTAAATGGTGTGTTAGTCACTTTCTGTAGCTGGGACATGATATCTGACACCCCCAACTTAAAGGAGAAGTTGATTTTGGCTCACAGCTTACTCTCTGGTTGGCTGTCTCCAACACAGAAAAGGCATGGAGGAAGGGAAGCTGGTAGAGGAAAACTATTCAACCCATTATAGCTGGGAAACAGAGAGGGAAAGGAGGAAGGAGAAACCTTAGTAAGAATACACCCTTCCAGGTCACAGCCCAGGGACTCACCTCTGACTAGGTCCCACCTCCCAACAGCAAGTCAAGCATGAACTCTTCAGTAGACTAATCCACTCCCATGATTCTATTACCTTCCAAACACGTGAGACTTTGGGGGACATGTTTTATCTAAACCATAACAAATGGAAAATTCAATATATTAAAGACTATCAAATATCAATCAAAAATTTACAATATGGAAATGCTTTGAAGAGAAGCAGGGCAAGTGATAAATTTCCTCTCATTTTAAAATATAGTCTAGTGTCAAGCAAATATGTGGGGAACTTCAGATACTCCTGAAAGAGCTAAAAGGCAAATGTGTAGCCCTCTTCCCCAGTAATGTCACCATCATTGATCAGTATAACCCGAAGTAAGCAACCTGATCATTAACATTATTCAACTGATATTATGATCTGGACGCACTGAATACTTGCTTCATAATGAGTGCTTTTGAAAGGTTTTTTGCACTCACTGATTCCTTTCATGCTCTCAAGAGTACCATGAAGTACTGCTGTAGCCTTATTTTCATGTGAGAAAACTGATGTAAAGAGGGACTGAGTGATGTAGATTCATGCTGGGAATTGACTAGAAATACTATCAAGAAGCATTTCTTAGCTTTGCTTTCTTACCAAATCACTCTTCCTTGGCTGCTTGGGTTTGTAAATTCTGGAGTTACCTTGTCATATGGTCATCTTTAGGCAGCAATTAAGAATGGATAAGTCAACATACCAAATCTCAGCAAATCACAGAAAGCAGCTGACCTCATCCAGAGAAGCACACACTGAAGTTTAAAGTTTTGGTTAAATTCTAAACCTAAAGTTAGATAACCCAATTCCAACTCAGAAGAAAGAAGAACAAAAAACAAACACTGGTAGAACGTTGTCAGTGAAGTAGGAAAGCTCAGCACTCCACATCCTGGAACCCTGTGATGCAGCCCCAGCAGCTTCTTCCTTCTTGCTTACTGTTCAGCAGCCCTGGTTGAGGATCACTCGTAGCTGTAATAGGGCTTGTCTGTCCAGAGTATCTCTGTCTCTGATCATTTTTCTTACCAGCAGAAAATAAGGAAGTAAAATCATTTGGAGAATAAACAAGTAAATTCTTCCCAATAAAACGTTGGGTTGAAGATTAATTACCAATCAAGTACCTTCTGTTTGCAACATGTCGACTGGATTGGGAGCTCTAAGAATGTATTAGTACAAACTCAGCATGCTGTGTTTCAAGTTCTGACAAATTGAAAGTGGAAAAAGCACTGGACTTATGGTCAACAAACCAGATTTGCAGTTTACTACTCATGACACCATGAAATGTCAGTTAATCTTGGTGAGGATAGTGGGTTTATGTTTTAAAGTGAACTCTGAACTCCTGAATGGACATGAAAATCAATCAATACTGTCTGTAGGAAACACAGAGACCCCCTAATTCCCAGACTTTTTCTCTCCCTTCAAGGATTCTCCAAGAATGTCTCATTCTTTCCTGAATGTCTTACCCTACCCAGCGCCCTTCATGTGGATCCTGCATTGTAAAGCCTGCATTGCACTCAGCTCAGCTCCCAACTCATGGTAAACATCATAAAGACAAGGACATTGGGTCCTCGTGCTGCACTGCATGCCCAACACATATACAAGTTTTGCTGTAAAAATACTTCAGGACTTATGATTCCAGAAACATGATAATTAACATACTTGAATACTGAGAAACACTGAAAATGCTGAATACAAAATAAAAAAAAATATCTTAAATCCATCAGTGGATTGATGAAGAAGTGAGCATATGTAAAGATCAAAACCTAGATGCTAGAAGATATTCCAGGAAGTCAAGGCACACACTGAAGTCAAACTTCCCCAGTTGGTCTCCACTGAGCTCCAATGTCATTAGCCGCAATTAATGAGAAGACAAGCTCCAAGATCTTCTCCCGGTGAGGAGTCTGAGAAGTGACTCCTAGATGTTTAAAGATGGGACCCCAAAGACCTGTGACCTTGGTTCAAGGGCAAACATAGCCCCACTCCAAAGTAATTACAAGGTATGACCTTGTCTCAAACCTCTACACTGTACAGAAAAAGAAAAAATGGCCTGAAAAAGCTTAGCCACAAGTTGTCTCCCAATTAGGCTTTTGTTCCAAATCTCAGTAGCTTGGTAGGCTGAAAACCCCTACTGAAAATTTGGAATAAAGTATTCCTAGATTGGCATAACAAATCTTCTCTGAAGGAATCAGCTTCAAATCAAGCCCCTGGGATCAGGAATAAGAAAATAAAGCTTGTCATCATTTTTCCCATTCAGTCTTGGTGGAAGTCCTAGTACGTCATGAAAAAGAACAGAAGTTATAATTTTCAAAAAAATGAAAGAACAAAACTCTCATTATTGGTGGATGATATAATTGTCTACACAGAAAAAGTCAAACCTGCAGATTAATCATTAGACTTGATACATATGAGAGATTTTTTATTCAAATATAAAATGGATGAAGAATAGATTTAAGAAGGAAAACAATTTAAATGACTCTATATATTACATATCTAGACATAAATATAACACACCTGGGAAGGAAGTTTTAGGAAAATATTATAAAACTTCACTGAAAACATATTAAAGAATAAAATGTAAGCTGTGATATATGTGATTTTCATGGATAGGAAAATTCAATATTTAAATCATTTCTGTACAAATTATTTTATAATTCCATAAGGTCATTATAATTCTAAGATTTTGAGAAACTTAACAAGCTTACCCAAGTACTTTGAATGAGATAACAAAGCTCAAAAAGTTGCAAAAGCACTCCTGAGGATTAAGAATGTGGGACTTTGTCATTCAAAATATTATGCATTATTGCTAAGTGCTTGTAATTAAAGCAGGCTAGTGCTGGGGTACAGAGAGACAAATAAATACATGAGACGAAAAGGAAGCAAAAAAAAAAAACTCACATATACATAGATATTTGATTTCTGACAGCCAGCCTTGCAGATCAATGGCAAAAGATGAACTACTCAGTAAATGGTCATAGAACAATTAGTTATTCAGATGGAGAAAAATGAAATTTGATTTTTTTCTCACATAGTATACAAAATCAGTTCCGGGTGGATTAAATATTCAAATGTGAAAGGTAAAACTCTAAAGATTTCAGAATATAAGAGAATACCAGAATCTTAATGACATCAGGATAAGGAGGGGTTTCTAAACAAGAAACAGGAACTACAAATCATAAGGAAATGAATGATGTACTCAGCAATATTAAGAGCATCTGTTCATATGAACACAGTTCAGAAACTAAAATGATAAGCCACAAAGAAAAAATGTTTGCTAATATATAATGATGAAATTAGTATCTACACTGTGTATAATTCATATCAATCAATAAAGACAAAAAAATTCATTAGAAAAATTTTGCCATGTCTTGAATAAAAGTAGAAGCCTTAATGGTAAGATATATTGAAAGATAGTCTTTTCACAAACTATCAAAGGAATACAAAGTAAAGGTAGAAATAAGTACAATTTTTATCCAAGAAGATGACAAATATTAAAGACTGAGAATATCAAATGCTGACTAGGATATCAGATAACCACTGTCCTTAAACACTGGACATTTACTGGGGTTGTAAATGGGTAAAGCAACTTTGTAAAACAAGGGTATTAGTATTTTCAGCTTAAGTTGAAAATGTTCAGATCAGAGATTCCCAGGTGTTCATCCTGAAGGGAATTTTGCCCTTGAGGATACGGCAAAATTTTACACCATAAGTTTATACAGTAATGTTGATAAAAGTTCTGTAAATGCAGAAGAATCATCAAAGAAGCAACTAAAGACCCCATTAAGCATGAAATGCATTATTTCACCATATCTGTTCACTATTTGTGCATATTACAGGAATAAATTATAACCGCATAAACAATACAGGTTCTTCACAGAGTAAAAATGGAAAAATGTAAATATAAAAGGACTGATAGCAATGAAAGTCTATTAAAGGGGCTGGGGATTTAGCTCAGCAGCAAAGCACCTGCCTGGCAAGCGCAAGGTCGTGAGTTCGGTTCCCGGTACCGGAGAAAAACCAAAAAAAAAAAAAAGAAAGTCTATTAAAACAAATACCAAAGGAAACAAAACTGACATTATCTATTATTAAGAAATGAAAACATACATGGTATATTAAATCATGCATATATACAAATCATGTGGAGATAAATAAGAGAAATTTTGACAAAAAATCCACAGCTGTGGGTGCCTCTAAAAAAAGAAGAAAAAGTGGCAAGGTGTGAATTCAGTTGGCTTCAGAAATATTGCATGGTGATATAGGGTGGTTTATTTCACTGTTATTCTACATAATGTGTGCATACTTTATAATTCATGTCATACAGCCTATCCATATAGTACATAATTATAATTTATCTATGTTTTCAATGTGCATTTTAAAGACATTGGATAGTGAATAAATTAATTGCAGAATACTTTGCACTGCAAATCATTAGCTTATGAAATTTCTTTCACTAAGTATGTGACTAATGATATTAGGAATTCTGAAAACTAAGCCATTACTATGACCCAGGTATTACATAAATACATTAGACAGTAGGTATAATCTCATTTGATTTTCACAAATCTGTTCACCTTTACGCCCATCATATAGAAAAGAAGAGCAGACACAAAGAGGGTAGGTACAGTACAAAGTTTCCTAGGCAATGAATTTCTTCCTGTTGCTCTTTTGAGTTCATTAAGCCTACCAGCATCCTACCCAGTACTGTGTGCTCAATATGTACTCAGTAATCAGTGGAGTGACTGATTCCTATTGCCAATAAACTTGAATAATCACCTCAACGACCTTCTGAGATGAAGCTTGAGAGCATAACCCTTACATGTGCAAGCTGATAATTAATTTAAAAATCAATAGGAAAAATAGATAAGTAAATACATACAAAATAGTTAAGACAGTTGTACTACTAATTGCTATTAGCTCACTGAAGGGAAAGGTTTATGCCTATACTGTTTGATTGATTTTTCATGCTTATATCTTGTGATATGAGCACCTACCTGGAAGACAACAATATGCAATGTACGAACCACTGCTGCTCTCCCACAATCTTGTTTTGAAATTTTACACTATTGTTTTTAATGTTTATTTTTCTTTTCTTTAAAAAAAAACTGTAATCTTGAAGTTAAAAAAAAAATCAACGGGAAGGATATGAATCATCTTGGACACTCTAAATAAGTTCATCACAGATGAGGAAGCCAGAGCAATACAGAAATATGTGGAATGTCCTCCAAGAGGATTATTAGACAGGTCCAAGGCTGCTACTGGGGGAAGGAGAAGCGAGAACAAATAGATATTGAACTGCCTTGTGTAACAGTGACTTTCCTTGTTCCCTCTCTCATTTTACTTTCATATCCATCCTAGCATGCCATATTTCATTTACTTCTTTATTTATTTAAATAAATTTGTTTATTTCTGTAAGATGAGAAGACTGACCTTTGATACGCTTTCTGACTCATCCAACAGCACCAATCTAGCAAGGATGACACCTGCATTTGAATCCAGGTCTAACCTTATCAAAGCCCATCTTTGTACTGCCAGGTGACACGAAGAAGGAAGTACAGCCCATCCTCCAGTCTGTCAACCTCACTGGTGGGTACCGAGTGAGGGGTACTATGGTAACTCCATTGGCTTTGGCATAAAATAAACAAGTTTGAATTCTGAATAGTTCAGGCTTGATCATGGTAATTTTCCCCCAGAAATTGCAATTAATAATAAAAACAACAAAGCCAACCTTTAAAAGATTGTTGCAGTGATTCCTGAACCTACTAGAGATCTTGACATGTACTTGACATGTAGGCATTTCTATGTAAGGCATGTGTTTCCTTTCATCCTGACTTTCTTTTTTGGTAGGAGATTGGAGAGGTGGACTCGGATTTTCCACTGAGTAGCTGAGGAATTGTGGCATGTTGATCTCCTCCTCTAGGCCCCTGATTCCTCAAATGCACAGGGCAGGCCAGAAGACTTTAGGAAGGACAGAGTCCCAAGGACCACAGTGGACCAGTCTTCAGACTCATCCTCCCATGATGCAGTGAAAGCATAGGGTGGGAAAAATGAATTTTTCTCAGCCTATTCTCTTCTGAAACAACAGGAATCCTAACTCTCACCACCCACCTCGCTGGGATCTGGGAAGGATTAATGAGACATAACGTGCAGTGCTCTGCTGAGAGCTATTACTGCCTTTCAGGGGAAAAATTCCCATTGTTGCCAGCAAACAAGACCGACAATTTGATGAGGTGTGAATATTTTTAGTGTAACAGTATGTAAACACGGCTTTTTTCATCTGAGTCATCATGTACGCACGCACCCTTATGCATTTTTATGAGGCCATTTCTCCATGGCTGTAAATATTCTGTGCTTGCCCTTTTCTGTGAGCTCGAAGAATGTGCTGACCAGGGGCCCAGCTGAAGCTCTAAACTGACTCCAAGGCTCACGGCACTCTTTGAGAGAATGTTAATGGGCGTATTCACATTTTGTATCAACGTGGTGGCTTTCCCTCTGGCCCATACAAATTACATCATGCAAGGCCAGAGGCAAAAGAGGGCTCTGTGTGAGAAGGTTCAGCTACTTCCTAGTGATAAAAATGGAGCAGTATCAAGATAGAAGAGAGAAAAGGCTAAATTCCTGACTCTAAATTAGATCACTGATACCTTTGCTTCTACAGTCAAAAAGCCAGTCTTCAGACAAGTGCCTTTCAGTAAGTACATCCACCATTCACTCATCCATCCATCCATTCATTTATTCATTCATCCAACAGAGGTTTAATGGGTACTGGGTGCCAGATTCTCTGCCACTCACTAGAAACAAAAGTGAATTCAGCCTAGCTGCAGCTGTCACAGGGATCGTATTTAGTGAACAGCTTGACAGAAACAATGATAACTCAGTGGTAAATTTCCTATTCACAGCTCATCTTCCACCCCATCCTTCTCCTCATCCATCTCCTAAACTGCACCTTCCTGTGTAATACCTGAGAAATAGGCAGTTTACCTCTTGTCTTCTCTGGATGGTACCATTGCTTCTGCACTTTGACATCTACTCCACCTGTCACTCTACAGCTGCTCACATCTTAAACCTGAGAATCATGACTGTCTGGGTCCCTATTCCCACCATCCTGGGTGGAACTGGGCATTAGGGTGAACAAGAGGTAGTTGAGCCTTTGTTCTCTTGCCCTGATGCTGCATTTACACAGTATCACCACACAAAGATAAAGACACCCACCATGCACTGAAGAATGACTTACGTGGAGTGAAAATGTAAATCTATTTACTAAAAGTAGTAAATCCGGGCACATCTACAACCAAAACATGCCCCATCCAATCACTGTCCGATGCCAATGAAATCTCTCTAGGTCCAGCAACTCAATGATTTGTAATTTCACTAATGCAATATTTCCTCACTGATTTCTCACACTGTACTTCTCCCCTGCAAAAAAGTACTCTTTCTCAACAACCTATTGGTAAAGAATTAGATCATATTTTATATTTATTGCTGAAACCCACCAGTACTTCTGTTACCATTTAAAATCCAAACCTTCCCAATGGTCTTTAATATATGGCTCTTCCCGGCCTGTGTTAGCTCTCTCTTACTTCTCATCTCCTACTCCCTGGATCCAAGCTGCAAGGTCCTCTTTCTGTGCCCTGAAGGTACTCAGCTCTTCTGCCCCTCCTTTGTGTTTACGCCTTTGCTATCTCTTTTCTGACCAGAATCCACTGCCTAAAGGTCTTTGTTTGGCTGGCACTTTTATGTCATATTTCCGCTCAAATTCCCCATTTCACTAACTACCCAAATTATCTTCTATCACATGATGAACTCCCTAAAAATACCCATTTTTATTTCCTTTATACTGATTATCATGGTCTGAAATCATTGTGTGTGTGGCTCTGTGCATTCTTATTTTTTGTGCATCTTGTCTCACCACATTTCTAAGCCACACTACGAAAAGCATCTGACTTCCATATCTTCCCAGCACCCAGCACTACATCTTCCAAAGGCCCTGACCAAAAAAAAAGTGAATGAAGGTCCTAAAAATACACAGGGAAAATATAAGAAATATTTACTCTTCACATATATCAGATTACTCACCGATCTACAGTCTCCTGCACCACTGTCGCATTCTTCCAAGACCCTCAATGGTGACCACTAAACTCCTCCCACAAGAATTGGTTAGGATCTATAATCCATGCCCTACCAATGCTTAACCCTTTGCTCTATCTGCCGGCACTTGAAGATACCCAGCATCATCATCTCCTAAAGTGTAATACGGGAGACCCTTTCCACAGTGCCAGCTACCAGAGACCCCTGCAGTGAGTCCCCAATCTCCTACCAAGTGTTACGGTGCACGGCTGGAAGAAAGATCAAAATGGAGGTGTAGCCAGGTGTGGTGGTGCATGCCTATAATCCTAGCACTCAGGAGGCTGAGGCAGAAGGATGGTTGCAAATTTGAGATCAGCCTGGGCTACAATGTGAGCTCAAGGCCAGCCTGAACTGCATAGCGAAACCCTGTCTCAAAAAGACAAAAAAAAAAAAAAAATAGAGGTGTAGGCAGGAATCTGGAATGACCAGTTTGTCTTGGGAAACAAAAGGCCACAAGGCACCCAGAACCTTGGTATTTACTCATTACATCTGAGTCAAGGTCAATGGGTGAAGGGCAGTGGGTGATTTCAGGAACAATAATGGCCACTGTGGTGGGCTGGTAAGAAGGCAAAAGCATTCTTGCAAGGACAAGAAAGAGACACAGGGGCAAGGAGGAAATTATAGTTTCTCCAGGTGCCTTATTGTCTTCAGCAGAGCTTATCTTGCCCTGTGAGCTCCACAGACGTCATTAGCCCTTCGGCTTCCAACTGTGACTGAGAAAGAGCAAGAAATTCCTGATTTCCAGTCTGGCTCCAGCACAGAACAAGAACAAGCTCTGGGTGTCCATTTGACTCACTTTCTAATTCATGATATCTCACAGTCTAAGTCTTCCAGTCCAGTATTTCAGTATTGCAAGGTGGGCTCTGACTCTTACACTTACATTCAGCCCCTTCAAATTCTGCTCTCATAGGTACAAATACTGTGATTTGACCATCTGTGTTTTTCCAAAATTCATATTTTAACCCTATTTATCCAGGTCATAGTATCACCCTTTGGGAGGTGATTCATTCAGGATGGTGGGCCCCTTGTTCACGGGATTAGTGCTTTAATAAGAGAGACTTAAGAGAAACTCACCATCCCTTCTACTTTGGGAGGACCCAGAAAGCCACCTGAAGCCTTCACCAGGATCCACATCAGCTGGCACCTTAAGTTTTGACTCTCCAATCTGCAGAAGTGTAAGAAATTCTTATAAACAACCAAAGCAGAGTGAGATAGCCTTCCATTCTTCTTAGTCATCAACTGAGTAAATGTCAAGGAATGATAGTACACAGCCATGCAAACCTTGCAGGGGTAAGGATCAGTCTTCAAGCACAGTGTGGCCCAAAGCCACCCTAGATGAGGGAGGACATTTTCCTGGCAGCAATAATATCTGCACAGTTGCTAGTGGACCTATTTGTTTTAGCATCTCCTACTATGAGAAGAGCAATGGCCACTTCCTTTTAGACTATGTTCTGTGTCCTTAGTGATTTATGAGAAACAAAGTTCGGTGTAAAACCATCTATTTCCATTGGCTGCCCATTAGCTACCAATAGGCAAATAGAAGATTTTATACATATATTCATTTTTGTTTTCCTCTTTGGTCACTTCTTTGCTAGATTATCCTCTAAAGATCTTAAATAGAGAAGAGGGACTGTGTAAGATTTTATCCAAGCTAGAGAGGGGGTTGTTTTCCCAGGGAGGCCTTGTTCTTCCAGGTACAAGTGACAGTGGTAAAGAGAGTGCTTTGGGTGCTCATGGGAGGGACCAAGATCCAGCCCAGGAGTGAGAGCTGGCTGTGGCAGGAGACAGAGCTGGACGAGATATGAGATTTCCCAGGGAGGTGATGCTGGAGTCAGCCCTCCATAGTAGGGATGGTTTCCAGGTAAGAAAGGAAGAGGAGAACTTCGCAGAAGATCAATATGGACAAACACCTGAATAAACATGAGAGAATAAAACATTCTGAGAACCCAGGGGATTCCAAGGAATTAGAAGGGTGAGTGGCAGCGGAGTGTCTGATGAGATGAGAACAACATGTATCCTGAGTAACCTAGAGAGTAATTATTTTTTAAAATTTATTTTTTAGTACATGTTTGCAGTACATAATGATCATATTCATCATGGAGGATCTGTGCATGTACATAACATGCATGAAATTTTTAAAAAAATTTTTTGTCCCTTTCCCCTCCCTTCCTTCCAAACCTTCTTCCCCTCTGCATTTACAAAAGCTTTATTTCCATTTTTTTATTTTAAAGAGATTTAAAGAACAATAAAAGCCATGTAGAATTTCAAAACAAGATGATAGGAAATTAACAATGGTTGTTATATTGCATATTGTTATCTTGCTACTGTCAAAGTACTTATTCAGATTACCAGATATAGGCATGCAAAATTGATCAAACAATTAGGCATTAACTGTTCTTTTCAATAAACTAATAGAAGTTAGTATTACTGTTGTCTTAGTATTCCCCCATCCCAGTTGTTCTTTCCTTTCGAGCAGTTTCTTTCCCTTTCACAATATCTATCATTCCTTTCATTTATTTCCATTTCTTTCTTTCAATTGTTTTCTTTAAATCCTTTTCCATTCCTTCTTCCCCTCTCCCTGTCTGTAAGCTGAGGAGAATGGAGGTAGCCATCTTGGGTTCTATTTTAATACCAGAGCTTTCTTAGACTGATACCTCTATTGTGGAAGGTATATGACCAGCCTCTGCTCTCCCTGGCCATGATCAGAGCTCCAAGTCATCTGCAGGTACTGGGATTCTAAAACAGCAACGACAGATCACTACCTGAGAAACACATTTGAGTTTTATACTAGAGAAGAGACCTAAATGAAGTTCTCAGTAATTAAAATAAGCAAATCTTACTTATGTAACAGGTCATTAATGAGACTCACTGTGCTTCTGAGTGTCTTGTTGAAATGGATCTTGATATTTAGAGGGGATTTGTGGTGTCAGAGGTTCCTTTTTCTGCCTTATGCATGACTGTTGATCCTTATTCAAAACAAATTGAAGGCTGTGGGCTCATATTTAGGTGATAAACCTGGCATTTTCACTTTTGAGGTTATTAATCATTTGATGCATACCAGTTTATATTTAAAAAATATGGCCCATGCATATTCTCTACATTCTCACCCCAAGGCTTCTAAAAAGTTTGGGTGTTGAGCCAGCACCCTTCTCCACAATGTTCTCAGCAAGCCTGGAGGAAAAAGGAACAGTATTGAGTTCTGTTAACCTGTCTACACTCACCACAGAATGAAGATAGCTTCGTTGCACCAATAGGAAAAACATTGATAAAATGGAGTATCAATTGCTAAGTGTTAGGAACCCTAACACATAGAGGAATAAATGTAAATCAGGGACCCAAAGTTCATTATTGCACACAGATCTGCTCCTGGCTGTGTTTGCTACATTGGATTAACTGTTTAATCTCTCTGAGATCTTGTGAGGATGCATGGCTGAGGCTAATGTGAAGCCTTCCTTCAGGTCTGAAAGTATATATTAATATTGCTGTTATTCTCACCACCATTATATTATTGGGCTGAAAATTAATAATTATTATTGGAAGGCATTTTTATAGCATTTGTCTATCCTAAGCAGGAATTTAGGATTTATTTCATTTTTTCTTTAGTACATGTCTTACTCTATTTTGTGTTTCTACAACAGGACAACCAGGACTGGGAAATGAGTAAAGAATAAAAATTTGTTTCTTAGAGTTCTGGCAGCTTTGAAGTCCAGGCTTAGACCTCAATACAAAATAAATGTGTTTAAGATAAACTAAGTGAAAATAAAATAGTCACCTAAAATAAAACTTTTCCCAGCCTCACAGCACAAGTACCTGCCTTCATCCTCATCACTTTGTTCTTGTCAAGACAGGTTAACTGACTCTCAGGTGCTGCGAAAAGGATGGGCTCAGCTGTGGACACAGTGCTCAGGGAACATCCACAACCCCTGTAACCACAGAAGTATATCACACAACGTTTTAGTGAGTATGTGAGGAAAAGTACCAGCAAAATACAACACAATTATCTGACCTCTTCTGGGAACTCAGCGAAATTTTTTGCTATGAAAACTATTTAAGCCTCAACAAATATAAAGCTCATTTGTGTGAGTGTGTGTGTGTGTGTGTGTGTGTGTGTGTGTTTGTGTATGTGTGTGTGTGACACTTCCCAGAAAGTGTGACATAACATATAAGTGCCACAGGGTAGAGGGACCATGCTCTTGAACACTTAAAGAATCAAGCACTATTCAACAAATGTTTAATGAGTACTTATTTTGTTCTAGTGTAGTAGAAAATACCCCTCCCCCTGCCAGTATACTTCAGTTTCTGTTAGTTGCCTAGGTAACCTCCAGTTTATTTCAGTTGCAGTTACAGTTCTTGTTACTTCTGTTTCTTAGAAACAGCTGGTCACTGTGATGCATAGCTGGTTACTATGGTGCCATTGTAAAAACCAATCAATAACCACTAAATACTCTGCTTCTGTACTTCCTGCTTGCTTATCCCATATCAGCCCCAAACTACCACAGGCAGGACCTGACATTTTTTTCTTCAGGTTAGTGCCCATCAGCATTAAATAAATCTCCTTCCAAATCCTAGGTGATACTTTCATGTTTCTGTTTGCTGTTGCATCTGATGTGTTGACCAGGAAGACCAATCATGCTGATCTCTCTGGTGACTGGGTGTGGCACCCACGGATAGAGCAAGGACCTCTCCAGGTCCTGACAGCATGCCCTCAAGATTTTTTGAGTCCCCTTGGAGATCTGGAGGAGGATTCTCAGCTCCCCATTCAAGCAGCTCATTTTGAACCCAAAAGGGAAGAGGACGCAGCTTGCCTGTCTGCCTGCCTAGTTCCAGTAAGACTCACTTGGACCTAATTTCCACAAGGGTTTAAAAATCCTCACACTATTTTTGGGAAGGCTCTGGAAACAGATTTGGCCAAATCACTGGCACCTGAGACAGCCTGTTTCTCTGTCCCTGCCAGTTCCACAACCACATTTTCTGCTTGCCATCATGGTCCTCCCAGAAAAAAATGAGGCTTCAGAACTGTAAAATGTTTATAGACTGTCAAACTGCTAAAATACACCTCTTCTGCCTGTAAAGAAAAAAACAAACCAGTGGAGTATATTGCCCAGTTCAAGATCTCTGAGCTGTCATTGCCACCACACTGTCCTCCATCCCGCAGTCCCAAGCCCATACACATTGCCTCAGTCTTCTTGCACCCACAGCCTACTATTATACCTGCGTGGATTTAAAGAAGTCCTTCTTCTGTCTTCAGTTGGCTCCTGTCAGCCTGCCCTTCTTCATCCTTAAATGAAAAGATCCCAGTTTGAGACTCAAAGTCAACGGACCTACAGTCAACTTCACAGAAGCTCAAAAACTTGTTTACCCTCTTTGGAAAAGCCCCCACAGCTAACCTCACTAGTTTCCCAGCCCAAAATATCATGATATTTCTGGTTAATGACATCCAAGATGCCTGCTGGAAAGACATAAAAGCTCTGCTGACTGTATATCTGGAAGAAACTGGCTACAAGATATCTTAGGAAAAGGCACAATTCCACAAACCAAAAGGCAGATATCTGGGATTACACTCTGGACTGAAACTCCAAATAAAAAAGTCTTCAGTGATATTAAAAGGCCCTCTCTACAGCTTTGACCTTGGGAATCTGAGATGTAACTGGAATTTAGCTTGTTTGTTGAAGACAACATGTGACTTCAAAGATGCTTGTTCAGTCTCAGCCCCGGGGAGGGCCCAACTGCCTACCTGTGCAAATACATTATCCTGTTGTTAAAGGCTACCCGGCTTGGCTTCCACACTCTCATAGCCACTGGCCTTCTGATCAAAAAAACTGACAAGCTCACCTTAGACTGAGACATAACTGTCCAGGTACCATGTGCAGTACTGGACCTCCAGAATAACCATGGCTTCAATAGTTGGGTCACCCAGTACCAAGGACTCATGCAAAAATCCTCACCTGACTCTGGTGACAATAAACTACTCAATCCTGCCATGTACCTGCCCACCAAGCTGGACCCACCAGACCATAACTGCCTGGCACTGACATGAGCTGTTCTTAAGCCAATTAGACCTATAAAGAAACCTCTTGACAGATGCTGAGTGCACCCTGATTAAGGATGGAAGTAGATCTGTTAGGAATAGAGTCCAACAGGGTAGATATGCTGTGATCGCCTTGGACAAAGTTATTTTGGATGAGGCTGTCCCACAGGGATAGTTTGCATAACAAACTAAACTATGGACCCTCATGTAAGCCCTTAATTGGTTTAAAAATGAAAGGGTCTACTGCTTTCTGTTGCCATTTAAAAATCTACCAAAACAATAAAACATTCTGAGCCACAAAAGAAAAAACCACAATGTCTCATCACAGGCCAGCATCTGCTCCACTGTCTGCCAACAGTGCCAAAACTGCACTCAAAACAATCCAGTCCAGAATCCTATGCCCCCTCCAGGGATCTGATTGACTTAAATATCACCCTTTAAAAACACTAAAATAAAGCCTTATAAAGGGCTACAGATATCTATTGATGCTTATGTGCACCTACTCAGGCTGGTCCAAGATGTTCCCTACCTACACTAAGAAGTCAACAAAATTTTGTAGGGCTCTGCTGTGATAATGCACTCACATTGGTAGACATTCAATATATAGGTCACAAAGTTCTAAAAAAGTTTTAAAAAATAAAAACATGGGGGCTTGGGATTTAGCTCAGCAGCACAGCACCTGCCTGGCAAGCACAAGGTCATGAGTTTGATTTCCGGTACTGGAAAAAAAAAAAAACCAAAAAATAAAAACATAACCATACAGAAATAGATTATAACCAGACCCATAAAGGTTTAGTGAAAAGACCAGCTATACCTGTAGACACCCCTACTCACATATATAACACAGGTTCATATTAATTACCTCTACAAGTAATCAGATCCAGCCTTAGATCCACCATTATAGAGTTAAAAGAACATGTCCAGATGTTAGCTAGAGAATTTATCTGAAGCAGACAACTCTTTCAAAGCTTACTCTGAAGAGATCACTCACTCAAAGCCCTGTTCTGGTCACTTCAGATGTTGACCAGTCCATGTACAGCTAAAGCCTGAGGACACCATTCACAGGATTGCTGCATACCTCAATGCATTACTCCCCTTGATTTTTGTGCCTTTTCAGGCTGCTTACCCCAGTCCTTACTTCCATTTCAGCTTGTATTTCTGCCTTAGCTCTCTGGACAATTGTCCCTCAAAAGATAAAACAGGCCAATAAAGCTCTTCCCCTTGTTCTGTAAATGTCCAAGGCCCATTGGACAGTCTCCTAGATCAGAATAACTCCTTCACTCCTTTGCCAGGGCAGTGTTACAGAACAGATGGGCATAAAACACGTCTCTTCCTAAAAGTGACTTAGGGAGAGACTCTATAATAAAGGAAACAAACCACAAATTCCTGGGAGGGGGGAACTTTCCGATCTTGGGGACCTTGGCAAGGGCCCACTCTAGGACTACTGACAGCCCTAACGCTGTTGCTTCTAGCTGGGCCTTGTATAATTAATTGGTTTACCCCGTTCATCTCAGAAGATCACATGTAATGTGCCCAGGAAAGATTTGCCAGGAAACTAAAAGAGGGGAAAAATGTAACAGAAAATGCCCCTCCCCCAGCCAGTATATTTCAGTTTCTCTTAGCGCCCAGGCAACCTCTGGCGTACTTCAGTTCCTGTTACAGTTCCTGTTACGTGTTTCTTAGAAATGGCTGGTCACTGTGGTGCACACTGTAAGAACCAATCAATAACCCCAAATACTTTGCTTCTATACTTTCTGCTCGTTTATCCCATATCAGCCCCAAACTACCAAAGATCAGGGCTTGACATTTTCTTTCTTGAGGTCAGTTCCTATCAATGTTAAGTAAATCTGTCTCTAAATTCTGGGTAACCTGTCAGCATTTCTGTTTCACATTGCACTAGAACTTTCAGGCAATAAGATTGCAAAAATAAATGAAATGTCTCTAATCTTAAAAATGTATAAAGATAATAAAAAGAAGCATAATTAACAGTTATGAGAAACTGAGATACAACAAAGACATACTACGCTTTCAGTATATGGCAGATAGAGCTGTAAGCATATTACCCAGTGCATTGTTTCATTTCTGTGACAACTGCATGACAGGAATTACTTTTTTAATTTCAATGTTATAAATGAGAATACCAAGGCTTAGGGATATAAAGTAAATGGTCTATGCTAGGACAAATGGTAAATGATGAATATTAAATTTAATCACAGAAATATTGTAATTTGAAGATATTCCAGCAGCATGGAACATATTTTCATCTACAAAATAGTTATAATCTATTATGTGCAAAGGATACTTGTTCTAAGCATTGCCTTCAAGCTTCCACTCTCTCTAGTGAAGGACACAGGCAGTAAGATCACACATTAATATACTAATTAATCAATTTTAGCTAGAATTTAGATGCCATAAAATACACCATTAAATGTGAAAGTAAATATTTTGATGAATAAATATGGTCATGAAATGTCACTACATTCATGATTTAGAACATTTCTATTGTCCAAAAAACCAACCTCATTTCTGTCTTCCCAGAATTTCCCCAGATCCTAGCAACCAGTGATCTGCTTTGTCATTATAGCTTCTACCCCTCCCTTGATGTTGGAGAATTTTGTATAAACAAAATCATACAATGCATAATGTTTGTGTATAACTTCTTTTTTTAGCATAATGATTTTGAGATTTATCCATGTTGTGTGTATCACTAGTACCTTCAGTAATGAGCAGGTCCAATTGGATAAAGATACAAATTTATTTTTCTGGTCACCAGATGATGGATATTTGGGTTGTGTCCAGTTTCCAGCTATTAGGAATACAGTTACTATGAATAGAAAAATTTTGTATGGACATGTATTTTCATTTCTCTTAAGTAAATAACCTAAGAGTTGGAATTTAGGGTTCCATAATAACTGTGCATTTTACTGCATAACAAATTTCCAAATTGTTTTTCAACGTGACTATTCAACTTTGAATTTCTATCACAGTCTGTCCTCTGGACCTTTCTGTCATCCATCAGTCAAACCCTTCTCCAGTTCTTCCATCTCTTCTCTCTGCTGCAGGCACCTTTGTCCTTCATCACAAACCACAAGACTAAAGGTCAGGCAATAAAGTCTCTTTGCACCTGTGGTTCCTTTCAGAGGAATTGTCCTCATTTGCCTCCCTCCATTCAAACTCCAACTGCTCCCCAAATGCATCCACCAAGTAACCCTGGCTTCCATAACACGTCTGTGCTGCCCTCATTCATACCGTTTGATCACAGCCCTTCCCTTGATGAAGGTTCCAGCGCTGCCAGCCGTCTTCCTTCTCTACCTTTGTTCCTTTGCCATGCACTGTTTTACTGGACAGGTATGTTCAAGTGGGTCCCTTTACACCATGCACAGTTCTAGCTACTGGTTTACAGCAGTAGACCAAAAGAAAACAAAAATTTCAACTCCCATCTACTTGAATTAAATTGAGGAGAAATATGCATTTGTGCATCTGTAAACAAACATGCATAAAAATATGTACACAGACATTGTGTGGTATGTATACATATGTATCCATCTGCATTACATATGTATACATATGCAGAATATAAATTATTATGGTTTGTGTCTAGATGTCCACTCAAAGCCTCATGCAGTCATAGGTGGCACTTTTTCAAAGGTGATTTAATCTAGAGTGTGATGATGGGATTAAGGGTGTGTGATTAATAAATTAGTCCAGTGTTTGTTTTGGCACCACCCTAAGCCAGGTAGCCTAGATAGAATATTAAAGGGGCAGAAAGAAGCTGCTATTGTCTATTGCTTGCTTTTGCTGTTTTCTGCCTGCCATGAGCTGTTTGTACCCTGTGATGCCCTCTGCCAAGCCACCCTGCCTTGGAGCTCACTGATCATGAACTGAAACTTCTACAAACTGGGAGTTAAATAAGCCTTCTTCCTTTAACTGCTGGTGTCAGCAATGAGAGAAGTAACTAAGATATAAGTATATACACATATCCACATATTTACATACATATGATATTATGTATATATACCATGTATATGTTTTCCTCATTTAACAAACTACTGTTTGTACTTACATCCCTCGGCTCAGACTCAGAACCCATCTTTTTTATCTGGTACAGTCCCACACATCTTGTTGATAGTACAGTATAGGTTGGTTTTAAAGCATTGTACTTTTTGTTGATTTTAGTGTACAACACAGCAGTTTTATGTTCTGTTATAGATTATAGTACTGCATGTAAGAGTTATGCAAATAAAACCAGTCATCAAGTTGGAAGCTGCTTTCGACCATTTCTCTCTTCTGAATATTGTAATGTACAAACTACTCACAATTTCTCATTTAGCAACCAATTTAAACAATAATCCAGTTGCAGGTCTGTAACTCGGTCATTAAACCCAGGTGTCTGTGTGATGCATACACACATATCTAGGATATATAAAGAAAAGTAAAGCTGAAAAATGGTTATGTGGGGGGGTGAGAGGTGGAACTGTTCTAATGTTTAATAGATACTGAAGGGAGGTTGCACTAACAAGGTGACAGTTGAACAAGGTGACAGGCGACAAAGCAGGTGATGTGTTTGTGCATGGAAAAAGAACTCCAGATGGAAGCAACTGCACACAAAATCCTCGAGGCTGGAATATGCCTAGCTTATTCAAGAAAATGTGAAGGCCAGCACAGCTGGAGCAGAGTGAGCAAACAAGAGAAAATGTTGGAGAGACGAAGAAAGATATCAATTAGCCATGCTAAGGATTCAGAAGTTAGTTCAGGAGCAGGGAGGGAGATCAAGCTCCTGCTGAGTTTTGAGCAGAGGAGGAATGCAATCGGGCTCCTGTATGAAAACATTTTCCATAGCCCTTCTGCAAGTGGAATAATAGAGTAGAAGGTGGCAGGACAGCTGGCAAGTTCTCCCAGTCATTTGAGAGCTACATAGCTCAGGTGACAGTGGTTGCGTTCTGTGCACATTTTGAAGGAATAGCCACCAGGATTTGCAGAGCAGTTAAATGTTCCAAGGCATTTAGGTTTCAAGTTTGGAGCCTGGGTAACTAGTAGGACAGAGATCTCATTGACTGAGAGAGAAGACCGCAGGAGGAACACGTTTAGGGAGTGCGAGATGGAATTCAGTGTTAGATGGCTTTATCTGATGACTTCACCATCTTCAGGTTGCCCTCTGGCTTTCAGTTCCATGGCTTCTCAACCAGGGACTCTCACACTCTACCCTGCCTATGGTGTCTTTCCCTAGGGTGTGTTCCCCATTGCCATTCCCTGGATCTTATAACCATCACCAACAATTGTTCCACCTCCAATACTAGACTTCAAACACCTCAAAATGACCATTTCCTTAAAGTTATCTCACAATTTAGTCCATGATTTCCATTTTTTTGGTTCATGGGGAAATCCAATCCGCTGACCTCACTACAATGTTTATTACTGTTCTATGCTTTTCTGCCTGTCCCCTCCCCTTTGTTACTGAACAATGACTTCATGTCTATGACTGTACAAATATCTTGCTTTCCCTTTCAGTTCACTTTTCTTCCTTCACTTGCCATGTTCCATGTTACCTTGGTCCCAAGAAAGTGCAGTGCACTGCTACTGCACCAAAGTACCAAAATACAGCAAGTACAAACCTTTACAAGCCTCTCTTTAAACTCACGATTACAATCCTGACTTACAATTTTAATAAATCCACTTATTTCTCACTGGGGTGGCTATTTAATATGTACCCAGATCTTTTCAAATGTATTAATTCTCCCTGTCCACCATGCTTTTCTGGTGACTCAATATCTCATTAAAGTGAGAAAACATTTGTAAATGTGTTTTATTCAGATGTGTCCACATCTTCCTAAAACCAAATCCACTACCTTGTCTATATCTGTACCTGTATTTTGGCTCACCTCTTATTAAAGTGGATATATATCCCTGTTCCTCGCTGTCTGCATTCATTTTCTGCTACTATAATAGAATAGGGGACCAGGCAATTATATAAGAGACCAGGCAATTTATAAATAGTAGAAGTTTATTTGGCTCATGGTCGAGAAGTCCAAGAACATCTCACTGGCAGGGGCCCTCATACTACATCATCCATGGAGAAGGGCAAGTGAACTTGGGAGACAGAGAGGAAGGGTGTGTGTGAACTTACTCTCTTATGGAGAGCCTACTCCCATCATAACTAACCCATTCCTGTGACGATGGCATTAACCCATTCATAATAGCAGAACCCTGCTAACCTAACTACCTCTTAAAGAGTCCACCTCTTAGTACTAGAACAATGATAGCTAAATTTCAGTGTTAGTCTTGGAGTGTGCATTCAACTCATAGCACTATATAGAAGGTAATTCTTTGATCTGACATCTATCTTCTCTTACCTATTAAAGGACTGTTCTTCTGCAATTATGTTTTCGCTCACCACCTAAATCTTTCCCCACCACTCATTTTCTATTCACTCAGCATTCAAATGTGTCATAACAAAACTCATCATTAATCTTCCCTCATCTTACGTTTCTGCTTCACTACTTCCCTACCTCTTTATTTCCACTGAAAATACAACTTCTCAAGAGTTTTCTAGGCATGAATCCAGATTCTTACCTTTATTCTCCGTGGAGCCCACTTTAGGTAAATACTCTTTCAAGATCATTAACAACTTCAGTCCTGAAATCTTTAGTGGCCAATTTTCTTCCTCATCTGACTCAAAATCTCTTAGGCATTTGATGTTGTTTCTCCCACTGTCTTTAAAAATTATTTTCTTGAGGTTTCTAGGATGACATCATTTTCTAGTGTTTCCTCTTACCTCAGGGTGATATTGTTTTGGTCTCTTTCTTAGGGTCCTTTGGTTTATCTGAGGACATGATTCTCAGCATCCTTCTTTCTTTTTTTTTT
>NW_004955480.1:9082787-9129767 GCF_000276665.1 Chinchilla lanigera | reverse complement strand
GCTTTGCCGCTGAGCTAAATCCCCAGCCCCTCAGCATCCTTCTTTCTACTGTCCTTGGTAACCCCATCCTGCACCTACAATGGCAAACACTATCTGTATGTGAATCTCACCAAGCACTAGGTGTCTCCAACTGGATGTCTAGTAGACATCTCAGTCTCTACAAAGTCATGAACAGAACCTTTCATTTCCAACCATTGCGATCTCTTGGGGCTGGGGATTTAGCTCAACGGCACAGCACCTGCCTGGCAAGTGCGAGGTCGTGAGTTCAATTCCCAGGACCAGAAAAAAAATAAATAAATAAAAAATAAAATAGATGAGGAGTTCCACCCATTGCAATATCTTCCCCCAAAAAACACTCAAACATACTTGTGCTCATAATTTTCATGTAATAAATGGTAAACTAACACAAAATATCATAAACTGAGTGGCTTAAATAAGACAGATTTATTTTCCTCATGATTTTGAAGGCTAGTCATCCAGGATGAAGGCATAGGCAGATTTAATTTCTTCTTAGGTCTTTCTCTGAAGCTGAAGCTGGCTGCTATCACTCTGTATCTTTATATAATCATCCCTTGATGCATACATACACTCTGTGTCTTTCCAAGTGTGCAAATTTTTTCCTCAAATAAGGATACAGTCACATGGAGTTAGCATCTATCCTAAAGACTTTATTTTAATTTAAACACCCATTGAAAGATCTGATCTTCAAATATGGTCACATCCTGAGGTACTGGGGTTAGAGTTTTAACATCTGAATCTGGGATAAGGAAACAAAGTTCAACTGAGTTACTCAGCCCAAAATTATAGATATCTTCCCATGTATTAGTCAGTGTCCTCATCACTGGGACATTATAGCTGACACTCACAGTTTAAAGGAGGAGAGGTCTACTTTAGCTGAAGGTTTCAGGGAGTTGGGTGTATGATCGGCTGTCTCCAAGGCAGGAACAGCATGGCATAAAGTCATGGTGGATCAAAGCTGTGCACTTTGGAGTGATGGGGAAGCAGAGCAAGGGAACAGTGCCAATGAGGTTAGGATGAACAGAATACAGACCTGAGGTCACACCTCCATGACTCATTCAAACACACAAGAAATATGTTCCACCAGTCCCCTGAACAGATCCCAAAACAATCAAGTTGACCCTTCACCCTAGTAGCTACATCCCATCCCTCTATTCTCCTATTTAGTATCAATAAATTTTGCTCTAGCTTTAAGCATATATCAAATGTGATCACACATAATCTCCACCCCTAGAGCCCAAGAATAAGCCATGCCCATCACTTATTGGAGTATTTGCTACTAGACTCTCTCCTTAACTCTTACCCATGAGCCTGTGCTTGCTCACACTGTAGCTAGAGGGAAAATAAATGCATTCATTTCTTCAGTGGCATCCCAGTGCATTGAGAATGAAATCCATATCCCCTTCCATAACCCACAGGCCCCAGTGACTGCCTCTATGTCAGCGTTCATCATGTTTCTCTTTGATTATTATCCTCCAGCCACACTGGATCTCTTGCTAATTTTTATACATAAAAATTTATAGTCATGCACCACACAATGACAGCTGCATCAACAACAGACCACATGGGTAATGGTTAGCGCATAAGACAGTAAGAGAGCTGAGAAATCCCTGTTGCCTGGTGACATCATAACTGTCATAATGCTGTAGTGCAACATGTTACTCACATGTTTATTGGTTACATGGTATAAATAAACATACTGGTTACTGTTAGGTGCCAGTTTTATTAAAGTGTAACACATATAATTATGTACCATATACAATACCTGATAATGACTGTAAACACCTATGTTACTGGCTTATTATTCATTACACTATAATGTCTATTGTTGTTTTAGAATGCACTCCTTTTGCTTATAAAAATGTTTTCCGTAAAAGAGTGTAGCATATTACACCAACACCAGTAAAGAAGAAAACAGTCTCTGAGGTGTTTAGAACAGTGTGATTAAAGATCTAATACACACACACACACACACACACACACACACACACACACAGTGAAGGGGAGTAAAGGCTAAGAACCTAAGGCAGAGGAGGACCACCTGTCAGCATTTCATGTCTCTCCCCGCCGCAGTTGCTAAACTCTATGAAGATAGGACTATGGCCTATGATCATACTCTGCCAACACTGAATCTGAAGCAGTCTCAGTGTGTGCCTACCAAACAGATAAGTGAAAGGATGAGTTGGCATAGAGTCAGGTGAAGCATAGATAGAGAGAAGGTTGCAACTAAGGCACATTGGCTTCCTAGGACAGCTAAAACAAGTACCACAAATGGTGCCACTTGGAGTAAGAGAAATTGTTTGCTCCACATTCAAAGTCCAAAATCAGGTTGCTAACAGGTCCGTGTGCCCTCTGAAACCTGTAGGCAAGAATTCTCCTTTGCTTTTTCATAGCTTCTGCTAGTTGCCACCAATATTTGGCAACTATGGCTTAGATCTGGATCACTAGTCTCTATATTGGCCACCACAGGGAAAGAGCCCATCCTATTCCACCCAGTATGACGTCATCATAACTAGTTAGATTAGTAAAGACACTCTTTTCAAATAAGGTCACATTCTGGGGTACCAAGGATTAGGACTTTGATGCATCTTTTGGAAGGTCAGAATTCTACCTGTACTATGCAACACAGAGCAGGAAGTGTGCAGAAGGATGCCAATGCAAGCAAAGTGCTTCAGGATACAAGGGAAGTGAGCTTCATCTTCATTCACTGACAATACTGACATTGCGAGGAATTTTACAGTTCCCACCAATCAAATGTCAGCAGCAGCTGGTGGTGCCAGGTCAGATTTCCCTAAACCGTTTATGACTGGCTTCTTAGGGACTGTTTGTGTTTTCAGAATATTAAGCAGTGCTTAGTCACTTTCTCAGAGAGGGCTTCTCAGTGCGGTTTCTAAAAATGTGCTACATGTGTTTCCAGGGAGTAAAGGCGCCAGAGGGCCTTTGGTGGAGGGGACTGAGCCCTGTAATCACAAACAGATGAGAGAGCTCCCTGGTTCTGACTCCAAGAAACCAGCACGGCTCCCAGATACCAGCTCACCATTAGCCTGGGCAAAATCATCACCTCAGAAAAACTGCGATGGACTCCCTCAGATCTATCAGTTCTCTAACTCTCTGAGGACCTCAATTTGCTGGCAGTGTAAGGAGACCCACTACTCCCAGCCTTGTGTTCTAGAGGCCATGAAAGGCCCACCATTGTCTCAGATGGCCAATAGAAACCCTCCAGAGAATGATGAGCTGGGGTGGGGCTTTGTCCCCTGCTCTCCACGTATCCTCAGCTCCTGGTGAACTCTTATAACTTCTAGGGCTGTAGTGAACTTTCAGCACAGTCTGATGCTATCTTAAATGAGGGAGAAGAGTGCTTATTAGGTGGGTTTGAAGATGGCCTGTGGGACCATTGGAAGCCTGGAAAATTTACAGCTCACTGGATGCAGGGGCTGAGGACAAAATGAGGGAGCTCAGGAATAGAGGAGCTCTTGTTATTGCAGCCTCAGAGTGGATGGGTCCAAGAGCCCTGGGGACCTCTGGGTCTTCAGTCAGGGATCCAATTCCTACCCCAGCTCCAGCTATCTTCCCTCTTGGGTAAGAGCAAACAATGAGAATGCAAAAGAGCTGTGACCAGAAGCAAGGAGAGGAGGCGGTGTGCGGAGTAGACAGCAGCAGCTGCCATGGGAGACTCAGGTAAGCACTGAGGGAGGACTCACTTAGCACCACCCTCAGGCATTTCCACCTGCAGTCCACTTTCCCAGGACCAGACTGGGGAGCCCTCTATGCCAGCAAGGCACAAGATGGTTCTTGCACATGCCCAGCCATGAACGAAGGAGCCAAATGGAGAAGCAACCCAAAGAGGATCGTGCATACATATGAATTCCCAGCAGAACGCCCCAACCAGAACAAACACTACCTCTCCTCATTCTTCCCATAGCAAGCTAGCCCTTGATTTAACATGCAAAGACCAGTATATCCTCCTTGACTACTACAGTTTGCTGCAGCACTAAGATTCTCTGTAGTACTGCTATTATACTCCTAGGATGCTTTTCAAACTCTGTGAGCACACTATACCTTGTTAAAACTTCCCTCTGCACTCACCACATTACAAGGACAGGTGTCCGTGTCTATGAGCACCTGGCTAAGGGAAGGCTTCCTGGAGCAAGTGAAAATTCAGATTTCTCCACATACTGGTAATGGTGGATAAGACAGGAAGGGAGCATAATAGTCCAGGGGCTATTTATGAGCCACAAGACAATTTGGGGACCACCTAAGGAATGTTTCAAGGTAGAAAGGAGACCTATTCAGGGCACTGTTTTTACTCAAAATAATAAGAATAAAATGTTAAGTAAGGTTTAAAACATATAAATCATTTAGTAATAGTAATAAATGTGACTGCACTCAAGAACAAAAGTCAAATTTCTGAATGCTTCTTCCTCAAAAGAAAACCCATGTACAAAATTAAAAGAGAAACAGCAAAAAAGAAAACAAATACTTTCAATAACTGTACTAAAGAATGTAAATTGTTACTCTATAAAGAATCCATTCAAGTAATAAAAGGAACCACAGCACAGCCAGTATACATAATTCTTCAGTAAATATTTATTGTATACCTACTAAGTGTTTGATTCAGAAAAAGAAATACAAATTGTTTAGAATGACTTAAGCAGAAAACAAACTTTACTCATTGATTCAGCAATGCAAATTGGAGCAGCAGGATATTGTTATTTTCACCTATCAGATTGGTAATGATTAAAAGAATTACAAAATGTGGTTTTGGCAAGATTTGGGGAAAACAGATATTCACACACTGGCAATAGGAATCTAAATTGGCATCCCTTGAAGGTCAATTTGGCAAAAGGTCAATTTCTGTCAATATGCCCTTTACTTTGGAAATTCCCCTCCAAAGAATTTTCTTCTGTAAATATACTCACTCATGTACTTCATACTGTAGGGCCAAGAATACTCATTGCAGTATTGCATAGTAAAAAAATTTTAAAAATAAGATCATCCAAGTTGGAAATAATCTACATGTTTATTAATAAACAAATTGTATGTAAATTATGGTACATTCACACAATTAAATATTATAAAACATGGCAAAGAATGACCTAGAAGGATATAGAAGGAATGATATATACCAATATGAAAATATCTATAATATATATTAAATTAAAAGAAAAACAAAGACACAGAACAGTGTTCATGGAGTATTTTGTGTGACAAGTATGAAGGTAAGTGTGTGTGTGTCTGCATTTTAATCTGTTTAAATTGATTATATGATAACTTCTCTTTATTTGTATTTATCTATTTTTCTAGCTATTATGTGATATCTATGTCTTGAGATTTGTAGGTTTTTAAAACTTAATTTGTTTGGGGGGTCATTACATTCTTTCTTTACTATATTGTTTCTCTGCAGCTGCTAAGTGCTTTGAAAAATTTTGTTTGTTTGTTTGTTTGTTTTCCAGTACCGGGAATCAAACTCACGACCTTGCGCTTGCCATGCAGGCGCTGTGCCACTCAGCTAAATCCCCAGCTCCTGAAAAACATTCTTATGTTTGTTAATTTCAGTGTGTTGACTTGGTCACAGAGAGCCCAAGGAAACATAACTCATAGGCCTCCGTGGAAGAGATGAGCACTGAACTGGTAGACTCCAGGCAGGTCTCCTTTCCGAGAATGTGGACATCGCATTCTGCTGAGGGCCTGCAGCAAACAGAAAGGCAGAGGAGGGGGAACTCACCACTGCTTCTCCTGCCTTTCAGCTTGAGTGCAGACGTTGGACGTCTGCCCTAGGACTGGAGTTAACACCATTAGAGCTCAGTTTGGCAGGCCTCACACTTAGACTGAAGTACACCACCTGTTTTCTTGAGCCTCCAGTGTGACGACAGGCGATCTTTTCAGGATGTCTCAGTCTTCATAATCACCAAAGTCTAATAAATGTGTGTATCCTGCTGCTTCTGTTGTTCTGGAGAATCACAACTAATACAATTCTTATTCTTATATTTTTATTACAGCCTACATGTTAGCGCAGCTCTCACACCTACTACACTTACAGTGGAGAGCCTCCTTCCTTCCCTGTCCCAAATCCAGCAAGGTAGGGTATTATCAAAATGTTCAGTGAATGTTTAAACACAAATTTAAAAAACTATTATATTAAAAAATATATTGCCATTAGCTCCCCCTCAAAATACTCCCTCCTCTCTTCAAATGCTTTTAGTCCATCCTTCTTGCTACTTTCTGAATCAAGTGTGGAAGTCCTCTTTTATAAGTGTCTTTACAAGGGATGATCAAAAACACAGGTGCTGCCTGGTGTCACTTGGTAGAAAAGCAGGCCTATAAAAAACATTATGATGCACCTTCATCTACCTTGTTCACTGCATTTGGCCCTGTGCAACTTCTGGCTCTTCCACAAGTTCAAATGGCCATGAAAAGTAAATGTTTTGCATCAATTCAGGACATCAAAGTAACTACAGAACAACTAAAGAAACTCATAAAAGAAGACTACCAGAACTGCTTCAGAAAGTGGCAAGGAAGACAGGATAAATGTGTTTGAAGGGAGTATACTGAGATGCATTAATGATAATATCCCTTTTAATGTAATAACTTTTAAGCATTCAACATCCACTTCATGTCTTGATCACATCTCTTGTTCACAAATTTTTTATTGAAATAATATGTTGAATAATATTTGGAATTAAAAACCCCAAATCTGACAGTCCTAACAGAGAAACATATAATGGTGGGATCTTTCCCCTTCGACCATAAAGGTACCATCTTCCTTAGAGAAGACAATTCTGATCTGTGCTCCCTAGTAACCACACTACACCTATGCACAACATTGAGCAAAGTTCCCAAAGCTTGACTAGGTATATGTATCAGGTCTGGCTCTTCTTTTGGGTAAGCACATCCCAGGAGAGTAAAGAAGTGTGATTGTCTGGTCAGTGGAGGGAAGATTGTTTTGGACCTTGAAAAAAGTCGCTAGAATCAAGAAATGGCGAAAGCATCCTAAAATGGCCGCCAAGCAGGTCACATCCAGTTTCTTCCTCTTCTGATTCAGGGACACAGTCAAGGACAGCTCGACAACTGAGGTATGAATAAGTTTCCCAGTTTACACTATTTACATGCATCACCCCAGTGTAAAAATTTCACAACCGAGGTACTTTTCCGTAGATGAACGGTGTTACCGGGAAGAACAACCAGCGTGGCTTGGGGTCAGTGCAGTGGCTCAAGATGGCGGATCCCAGCGTCTTTGGTGAGCCAGCAGAGAGAGCGGCCAGCATTAGGGATCAGAGGTCCTTCAAACATGAGTGTTAGAAGCAGTGACTGAAAAACCACATGTCAGCACTTGCCTTCACGCCACTTCTCTTATTAATAGCTGTGAAACAGCTCACCAGCCATCGCAACACCAGAAAGCCTCTCGAAAAGTATTGTTAACCAATGTGGCAGCCACTTGTCTAACAGGAGCCAAGTATTCCAATTCGGATAAGATTTTGGAAGTCACTGTGGCAGCAGGCGGACAGCAAGGCGCCCTGAGATCCACACCCAAAGGACCTGGTGGTCTCATGGTGTGGGGGACGGGGCCTGGGAGACTGCCCTAGCACGGGTCATATTTTGCATGATAAGAAGGAGTAACAGAAACAAGACTTGTGTTGTGCTCGCCATGGGACAGGCACCGATTTAAATGCGTCTGTGTACTGCTCACTTAAGCCTCACCGCAGCCCTACAGTCCTTTTCACTGTTAGGGGCAGGAAGCTGAGACTCAGAGACGGAGCAAGACAGAGCGAATCAGTGTAGAAGGGAGTGGCGCTGAGTGCAGGCAGGGCGGCTGCGGAGCCTTCCCCTGCGCCTCGCTCCTGGGCCACCTCTCTGTGACCTAGCTGCGTGCCTCCATCCTGACTCCCCCAACAATGGCCACCTTTGCTTAAAAGTTTACCCTTCACTGCTTTATTTCTAGGTCTCATCTGCTCTGCCCCATACACTCAAAAGAGAATCGGGGAGAGGCAGGGGACACTGATTAGATGGGCCTCTGTGTGGAATTGCTCAGAAGTCGAGCCAGGAATCTTCAAACTCTGCCTGAAACTTTATCATCTGGGGAAAAAAAAAAAAAGAGCACCCACTTTCCAGTATGGGTAGATTAACTAAGATATTTGCAGTGTTCGCAGTTCAAGGACAAACACACAGTTGGTTTCTCATATTTTGGTTTTCTCCCCTACCTCTCTTCCTTTTTTATACTTCCCCTTATGTACACTTACTTACTTCAGAACAGAACTACGATAATTGAAAACTACCTCCTGTTCTTCAAGAATCCAACTGCCACCATCCTGGTCTAGATACTACCCTAGAAGTGCTCCTTTGCATTGCTCACATTCAGTTGCACAAGATCACCTTGGTAGGTAGTTTTAGTCTCTTCTAGGACTATTGTAATAAACGCTACATATTCAGTGGATTACAACAATAGACAAAAATTCAGATTACAACAATTCAGGAGGCTGAGGCAGGAGAATTACAAGTTTGAGGCTAGCTTGTGGAAATTAGCAAGTCCTATCAAAAATAAAATTTTTCAAGTTCTTCAGGTATAGCTCTGTGACACTCTGGGTTTAATATCCAGTATCTCAAAAATGAGAAGGAGGAACACACATACCCGGAGAGAGAGACAGAGACAGAGATAGAGAAAGAAACAGAGACAGAGAGACAGAGAGCGAGATAGAGACAGAGTCAGAGAGGCAGAGAAAGAGAGAATGGAGTTCTGTAGGTTAAAATTCTGAAATTGAAATCAAGCTGTTTGCAGAGCCATGCTCCCTTCAAAGCCTGTAGGGAAGGTTCCTTGACCTTTCAAGGTGACTTGCAGCTGAAGCACTTCTGTTCCCGGTTCCCTGGTCACATGCTATTCTGTCCAGGGTACACTGTCTTCATATGGTCACATGATATCCACTTATTGGTTTAGGGCTGCACCCCTAATGGCCTCATCTTAACTTGATTGAATCTTCGAAGAACGCATTTCCAAATGAAGTCACATTCACAGGTAGCAGAGGTTAGGAACTCCAGATGTCTTTCCTGAGGACACCATGCAACCCATAGGAGGGATGGCAGATGCAGAGTGACCTAGCATTAGTCCTGGTGTCATCTCAACCAGATTATATGCTCTGTGAGGAGCAAGACTACGAAACAGGTCAGAAGCACTGAAGGAAACTCTTACTTCTCTCCTGACATCTTCCCATGAACCAGATCTGCTCCAGCATACCCGGCTGCATTCTCCCAGTGCCCCCCGGAGCCTATAAATGTGAAAGAGAAGCAGCACTTATGAAGGATTAAGCAACTTTCTGTAGGTAAAGTTCAAGACTGGAAATTGAACCCAGCTCTGCCTGGCTCCTGAGCCTGTGAACAGACAAGAACCATGAAAAGAGAAATCCGACACAGCTTTCGGCATCGTACACTCAGAAGGAAGGAAGTCACGATATGACAGGATCACTGTAGATCTCTAATTACAGTTTACCCTTGGAAATGGCAATCATCAGACATGGACAAACTTACCAAGGGATCCAGTGTTACTGACTGAAGTCGTGTGATTTTGGGGACCTCCCTCAACCATTCGCCTCTAGCCTTAGATCCCAACCTCAGTCTGGGCCCAGACAGGCAATCCCTGAGGTTTCTGCACAGCCAGACACCTTTTGACTCCCCCAAGCTGGCCACTGGGTGGAGTGCCAAGCGGTTGTATGGAGTCTGAGATTACTTACCACACTGGGGCTGGCCCCCACACCTTGCTGTGAAATGGGAAAAAACTGCTCAAAAGGAAAGGAAAACTGGAATGGAGGAAAGAAGAAAAGAAAGAGGGGAAAAGGAAATATATATATATATATATATATATATATATATAAACAAGATAGTTAATATAGTTATACTATTAATTGCTATTAGCTCACTGGGAGGAAAGGTTTATGCTTATATTGCTTGATCAATTTTTCATGTCTCTATCGTGTCATATGAGCAACTATTTTGAAGATTACAATATGCAGTGTACTAACTATTGATACTCTCTTACAATCTTGTTTTGAAATTTTATACCATTGTTTTTGTTGTCTATTTTTCTTTTCTTTAAAAAAAAAAATTATAAAGCTAAGGAAGTCGCTTGATTAAATCTTCCAAGAACGCATTTCCAAGTACCTGATGTCGCTGAGCTTCTGCGTCCTCATTTGCAGAGTAAGGATAATTATGCTCACCATAGTTGAATTATGCTTAGTCATAGGCTGTGGTAAAGATTAGAATAAATGAGACAAGACATGAAAGAGCCTGGTTATAGCACCTGGTATGTAGTGTGCATTCAGCTAACACAATTCGTCCTTAGATCTATAGCGCCCTGGGCTCCCCTGCCGTATCCTTTAGCTTATTGCACCAGATTCCTGCAATCTGATCCAAGTGGGGGAAGGCATGAAGTGAGAGTGCACAAAAATCATAAAACACAAATCTAATGGGCTTTTGCCCTACGGTAGCCATATTTCAAAACAGGCAGTGTAGGAGATGAGAAACCGGAGACCCTAGTCTCCTAGAGCAAACATAATACAGCGTTCCAGCCTTTTCTATAACTCTGCTTCTCACTGCATAGGAATCCCTCAGCCCTTTGGAATTCCTCTGTACCATATGAACAAGGCTGACAGAAGCTAGGACACGAGACAGAAAGTCAGAGATGCAGTGAGATTTTTAGCCTTCCAGTCTGCCCCATTTACCCTAAGCCATCTCCAGTTGGTTGTGTGTTGGAAGAGAATCCCTACTATCAGGGCAGCCCCTGGATCTGCCCTGGCTTGTCACTCCAGCCTTCCTCATTTCTTTCCCTTGGTCTCTATGTTGTTGCTTGTCCTGGGAGTCCAGGTGATGATTGCACCATGCTCACACCTCCGTGTCTTTGCACAAGCTGGTGGCTCTCCCTGGGATTCCTTTGTGCATGGATGGAGCATTCACATTTCCTCCTCTTGGTTATTTGTTTCTTTGTATACTTTTGGTCTGACTTCCCAGCTGTGGATAAACTTGAAAAGGTCAATGTATAAGTTCACTGCTCTAGCCCCTCACTTGGTGCAGGACAGGGCTGGGAACATACCGTGTGCACAATAAATATTTTGTTAAAGACATAAATGCAGGATGGGAAAGAATGTAGCCATAGTAAAAGATCACAGACTTCGATATCATAACCTTGCACTGAGAACAGTCACTGAGCTTCCTGTTCCCAAAGGCCCAGCCCAGCATGGAGGGCCTGGTACGCGGCAAGTGCCCAGTAAAAGGGTAACAGTGACTTAAACTGTAAGACTGCAGTCCTGATGAGAGCCCAGAAGGCCTTACAGTGGGAGCTTTAAATATGTTTGGATCAAGATGGCAATTAATTTAGCATCTCTAATCTTTTTTCTAGCTTTCCTTATATAAAAATACTAAATCACCACAATTGATGAGCATCCATGTTTATTTATCTCTTAGTAAATTTAAAATATATTTTATATCATCTCATCCTTAGTAAAAAACTTTATATCAAAGATAACTATGATCAACGAACAGTGTACGTGTATGTGGAAAGAAAATATATGTGTATGGGTTTAATTAATACCTGCCAATAATTATAATTTTAAAAAGGAGCCTTTATCAAAGGTATATGGTCTTTACAGCCTGGGAGACTGGGGGTTAGGGCTGTCACTGAGTGGCTCAGAAGTCATGGCAACGGGCATCACGGAAGGACTGGGCTGGAGCCCATCTGACCACACCATTATGTTTGCTTCGGAGCCGAAGCAGATCCACACTCACCCTGAGGACGGAGAGGGTAGCAAGGTGCAGGGCTGGAGAAGCCGTAGGGAGCAGACAGTGCCATGCGAGGCAGGCGCATAAGGGAAAAGAGACTGAATTCAGGCTGAGGACAGGGGAAAGAGTCCACGCTGGAAAAGACGAAGGGAGCTGAATTCAGAGAAGAGTAGGATGTCAGGAGAGGAAGCAGAAAGGTGCAGAGAGATGGAAGTGGAGTGTGTTCTCCAAAGAGAACCTCAGTGCCTCCAAAGGACGAGAGACAGAAATGAACATGGAGAACACTCACACAACTCAAGGAGGATCTGGATTTGAGGTAGCGGGTGAGAAAAGAAAGAAAGGGAGCATGAAAATGCCAAAAGTTCTGACCATCCTGAATGTGTTTAACTGACAGTGTGATAATTTGATAGATGTACACAATATGTAACGATCAAGTCAGAATAATTAACATTTCTAGTTCCTTAAACTTAATCATGCCTTGGTGGTGGGAGTCTGTGAACTATCTCTTCTACCTCTTTATAAAACATATAATAAATTGCTAAGCTACACTCAGTCCTCTGTACTATAGAGTACTGGAACTTATTTCTTCTATTCTCCTGCATTTTTGTGCCTATTATCCAAATTCCTTCTCTCCTCTCCCCTTTCCTTTTAGTTACCACTCTCCGACTTTTGGGATATTTACCTTTCCATAACTGAGTAGTTCCCTTGACACAATACTTAAAATCACTACAGCACGGTGTCTTGGGCATGGACTTTAGAAGCAGACATACCTGGGCCGCCATAGCCTGGGTTACTTGGAAAGCAGATGGGAAGGTGAAGACTCGTGTGGCAGTTCTTTATTGTGTATCCCCAGAGACTAGGAGTGAGGAGAAATGAAGGAGAAATAGAAAGAAAGGGGAGACCAATAAAAGATGCATTACCTGTTTTCCAGATTTTCAATATTGCCAGTAACAGTGTATAGGAATTCCCCTTCCTCTGTATACTTTCCAAAACATGGTATTTATTTAAATTTTAAAGAGAAAAAGATAAACATAACAGTGAAACTGAGTTTCAAAACAGGTTAATAGGACAGTTACAAGTTGATGCTTTGTGTATTATTGCCTTCCTAGTATTCAAAGTACAAGACATAGGCATGAGACCCTGTCCTAACAATAGTAGCACAAAACTTTCTTTCTAATGAACTAAGGAGAACTAACTGTGTAACTATCTATCTTTTCATTTTAGCCATTCTGGCAGGGGTGAAATGATTTTTCACTATGCCTTTTATTTCAATTTCCTTGATGATTAGTGATATTTAGCAGATTTCCTTATAACTGTTAGTCTTTGTTTGAGAAGAGTCTGTTCAAATCATTTTCTCATTTTTAAATTGGAATATTATTTTGTTGTTACTGTTGAGTTCTTTACATATCTTCAAAAGAACTGCTGAGCATGGTTGCATATGGCGGTAATCCCAGCGCTGAAGTGGCTGAGGCAGGAGGATCACTGCGAGTTTGAGGCCAGCTTGCACGATACAGTGAGACCCTCTCAAAATAAAAAAAAAATAATAATAATAATAATAACCAGAACTGCCATAGGGTCTAGCAATCTAAAGCTGGCTATACATTCAAAGAAAATGATATCAGCACATCAAATAGGTGTCTGTACTCCCATGTTCATGATCACAGTAATACGTGTAATAGGCAAGGTACGGAATCAGCACAGGCATTCACTGACAGATGAACACATTCAAAAACTGTGGTACATGTAGACAACGGAATACTATTCAACCACAGAAGGATGAAATCCAACCAGTTCTGATAACACAGATAGAAGTGGAAGACCACATAGGCGTTTAAAAAGTTCATCTCACTGAAATAGAGAGCAGAACAGCAGTGACCAAAACTTGAAAATATGGGTGGGGCTGTAGAGATGTTGGTTAATGGGTACAAAGATAGTCAGGAGAAGTTCTAGTGCTCTACACAGAGTAGGATGACTATAGTTAATATAATATAGTGCATATTTTGAAATATCTAAAGACAGGATCTTGAATGTTCCCAAAGCACAAAACATACTGTGGATGTTTAAGTTGGTAAATGTGCTAATTACCCTAATTTTGATTGTTACACATTGTGTACATATATCAAAATATCATATTCTGCCCCATAAATATGCACAACTATGGGTTAGATTTTTAAAAAGATTGTATTGCAATTTGACCTCTCCAGGTACAACTACTGCTTAATCCTGTCCCTGAAGAAAATATATAAAATAAATGAAACACAGCATGTCCAGGAGAAGAATCACTCCACCTGGTTCCATATCCTTCTGATCAAAGCTTGGCCTCATGCAGCATTGAACTTCTGCTTCTTCCGGGCTGGGTGTGCACAGGAGACAAGGGATACTGGGGCTGAGGTCACTTGGAAGCAACAGGGCAGGATGGGTGTCAGCAGGCAGACTTTGAGGGATGCTTGGGATGAGGGCTTCAGACCACATCTGCCTCAAGTCAGTGGAACTCATGCAGAGTCAGTTCTACTGCAGCCCCTGCAACAGAAGCCAGGCAAGGCCAGGAAGAGCTGGAGAGGTACAGAAATAACAAGGGCCTTCTCATCACTCACTGGCTGTCCTGTCTTGTGGCCACTTGAGTTTTCTGTGAGGAATATGGAAATAGTGATAGCATCTATCTTAGGAGATAGTTCCAGTATTTAGGAGTTTCGCTGCTACATCCAAAATGCTCGGTGAGAGCTGTCATTATTCCTGTAGTTGTCATCAATAGGAAGACCATTGAGCTAACTTCCTGTTAGTTTTCACTTTGAATTATTGCTAATTTTTCACCTACTATTATATGCACAGTAGTTTAATATTTTTTAAAAAAGCA
Organism: Chinchilla lanigera; assembly: GCF_000276665.1. Classification (NCBI taxonomy): domain Eukaryota; kingdom Metazoa; phylum Chordata; class Mammalia; order Rodentia; family Chinchillidae; genus Chinchilla; species Chinchilla lanigera. Next base: position 9,115,135 of record NW_004955480.1, on the reverse strand, counting down.
TAAGTAACCCTGTTCTAAAATGTGGCAGAGCATTTAAAATCCTTTTATTCTCTGTTCTTGGAATCAAAGTGATATCTCTCTCTCTCTCAGTCTCTCGCTTTGTTTCTCTGTCTCTTTGTCTCTCTGTCTCTCTGTCTCTCTGTCTCTCTCTCTCTCTCTCTCTCTCTCTCTCTCTCTCTTTCCCTCCCTCCTTACTGTCAGCTTGACTTGCAGCCCATCATGAAGGCAGAGCCAGAAGATGCATGCCTTAGTTTTATCCTTGTACACAAACTGTGCTCCATTAGCTCCTGCCTGCTAAATGCATTGATTCTGGACAGGCTGAGCACCTTGCCCTAGGGACGAAGATCAATGAGGCTCAGCCTTCAGAGAGCTCATGGTCAAGTAGGTGGAGGTGGACTCTGAAACAGCTGACTGCGGGGTCAGGCAGTAAATTCTTGACACACGTTACAAAGAACCGAGGGGCCACCAGGGAATCTCACTGGGCCTCTGGAATATTGATTTCCTCACCGGTCAAAAGAATGCACTAGAGTGTATTTCCAAGTGTAAAATGTAGATCTTTAGTGACATTGAGACAATTTAGGTGGTGGGCAAACAGGATATTAAATTATACTTAATGGTGTAAGGAGAAAGTTACTCTGTCCACAATGCTTCTTCTTCCGGGAAAGAGCAACCACAGGAAACTTGCGCATCTTCATTTTTAGCAGAGACAAGAACAGGACAAGGGTGGCCTCAGATCAATATCTAAATGTAATTTTAAAATATTGTTCAGTGTATCTATTTTAAACTGGTGCATGCAAACACAAAAATACTATGTATTAATGGAATGACACGATCTTTTAGACACATAGACACTGTATAACATGTGAATCAGGGTAATATGTCTACCTCTTCTTTTTTTTTTGGGTTTTCTCCGGTACCGGGAACCGATATGTCTACCTCTTCAATGATTTATCATTTCTTGATGATAAAAACTTTCAAAATCATTTCTTCCAGCCTTTTGAAATGTAAAATATCCTATCATTATCTAAAGTCACTCTGCTGTAGAATCGAACACCACAATGTCTTGCTTCTACCTAACAATAACTTGGCACCCACTGATCCACCATCCCCTAATACTCCCTCTGCCATATGCTTCCTGGTCTGTGCTAACTGCTGTCAGCTTCTGTAAGAGCAATGCTTCTTTTAGATTCCACACATATTCAAGGAAGTGAGATCAGCACTGCAAGAGATAGCTGTACTTCCTTGTTTGTTGCAGCACTACTTATAGTAGTCCAAAAATAGAAAGACCCAAACACTATCAGCTGATGAGTGGATAAAGAAACTGATATATATGCACAACAACATACTATTTAGCCATGAAAAAGACAAAATCCTGTATTTTGTGACAATGTGGATGCAACTGGGGATCATTAGGTAAGGGAAATAAGCCAAATACAGAAAGACAAGAATTCCATGATTCTAAGTCATACAAAGTCTATAAAGTTGATGTTGTAATTTTATAACATTTTATTTTATTTTGTTTAGTTTTCTACAACTTTATGAAAAGCATTACTTCCTAGTAGGAAGTAGCAATGTTTTTATTTTGGATATAATTAAGTTTTAAAAAGTAACTTGACCTAAAAGCACATTATATAACAATAGTACAGATGGTATATAAAAGTGAAAGAAATAATGTTTCACTACCTGGTTCTTTATTGTCACTAGGATGGATGGCATCCAATGTAAAAAATTATGATATTATTTATTTGTGGAATAAAATGTTCAGGAAATTTTGGAGTAGAACATTTACATGGTATCCTACCTTTTAAACATCTTTTTTTCTGCTATACAAAAAAATGTATGGAAGTCATTTCTAGGCAGGGTCCTCAGAGGTTGCTGACTCAGCTCAAATGACAGACTTACCTTCTGTGTCCTCTGTGGAATGCGGATGTGCTGCGTACACCTAAAGCAACCATTCTGGACCATGGGGTGGTGTTCAAGCTGCATGCCAAGCTCCAAGCACAGACAGGAGACTGGGACACTGATGAATGTAGAAGCAACAAAGCAGTCACGTTTGTCTACTGCTAACCTCCCTCCTATGACACTGAAACAAAACCTCCTTTCAGCATGTGCCACCATAACTGGGAGTGTCTATGAGATGCAGCTTGACTAACATGAAATGATGCAGGATTCACTTTCTACAAAAGGGTTAGTACAAGACACATAACCTAAAATGTAGCATCCTTTTGTCCAATAAGGCATTCAAGACAAATAGTAAAGACTAGGGCACTGCAGGAAGGAAAGCTAGGCTCCTGTCCTATCTGGCTGCAAAACAGTTTGCCAGGCAGTTGTCTGACAGAAGTTAGAACCCAGATCACATACTCACTGAGCGTATACCACTGAGACAGAAAGAAGTAACATTTGCAGGATATTGGTGAATACACATTTGTTGCATAAAAATGACTCCAAAATTTCACAACTTAATGCAGCAAACATTTACCTCATGTTTCTGTGGATCAGGAATCTATGCACAGCTTAGATAGCTCCTTCTGGACAAAGACTTCTTCTGGTTTGAGATAAAGGTGTCATTGGGACTGCAGTCTCATCCGCAGACTGAGGGAAACCCACTTAGAAACTCACTGATGGAGTTATTGGCAGGACTGAGCTCTCCAGCAGCTGTTGGACAGAAGGCCCCCATACCTCACTGGACATTCATCAAAAGGTTTTCCTCACTCTTGCCATGTGGACTTCAGAGGGCTGCGTACAACATGACATCTGGCTTTGCAAAGAGTGAGTGAGAGAGTGAGAGAGAGGGTAGCCATGTCTTCATCACACAGTAGGACCCAGCACTCCAGTGCATTCCATAATGAGAAGCCAATCGCTAAACCCAGCCCATGCTCAAAGAGAGGTAAGTTCCAGGAGACAGAGACCATGAGGGACCATCAGAGAGGCTGCCAAAACAGACGATATGTGACGATACCATGTGACATTTCAGCAACATTCCACAATAAAAAGTGAGGTCAACAACATCTATCCATTTATAAGAAGAAATCACCAGAAATAGTTTTGCTTTACCTGCAGGCTGTCACCTAGCCCCCTTAAATATACATAATTAGAGGGCTTAAAAGATCACCACCTAACTGAAATCCAGTATTAGAAGCTGCAATCTTAGCATTAAATAAACTTGCTGATAAAATGAGAGGAAGTGTAGTGCTTCCTGATCAAAGCTTGTTGTTTCAGGGGACTATCAGGTTGGGGTGGGGGAGGGAGAGCTCACTGAGATCAGCAATTAAAATCCAGGGTCTTCAGATTTAAAAATCTCTGACATGATAAGATGTCCAGCTTTAACTTCTTGTATATGGAACTTTCCAAAGCATATATAAACCTTTCAAGTTGTTAAACAGGGGACTACCCTGCAAAGATTGCTTTTTGCTCTGAGCTGACAGCTGTAGTACGTGTCCACCACTACCTTTAATGAATGGAAGTTCATTCTAAAGTTCTGCGGTTTCTGTTTCTCCCCTGATTGTCAGGTGTGTGGGGTGTAGGTAGGTTGTGTAGATTTGTAGATCACTGGGGTTCACACCAAATTTGACCTAGTGGAGAAAACTGCATCTCTTCTGAGATCAAATTTTAGCAAAATACAACACCTGGATGGGATACTGGAGTCCTCTCCCTTGGAAAGGGGTTGCTTGTGCTCTACCTGCCAGTTTGGATACTAGGTAGCTACAGAGATCCTCTGTGGCAGAAACTAAGAATTGCCCCACATCTACTGTCTCCTTTTGCAGTCTAAACATTGAGGCTTCCAAGAAGAAGTCCTTGGTTAATCCCCTACCACATGCAGAAAGAGCTGAATTTTATTTAAAAAAAAAAAAAAAAGCAGCGGTGGAGCAAGGATTCTTGGAAATCAGAGCAGGAAAATGATGCAGAACAACAAAAGCCTAGCTTGAAGATCCCAGATGCTCAGTCCCCAATGGCAGATGAAGAGGTAAACATGGCACACGACGCCCACAGAGATATATGTAGGTTAAAATTTCATGATCGATTTGGATGTTGGACACTGAGTCCCCCACCCTAGGCTGATTTGGTGTCTGTGTCGGAGAGAGGAAGCTAGAAATAGAAAAAGAGAAGTGAAGCAGAAATGAAGGGGTGAAAACCCTCCAGCACAGCCCGTTGTATTTTTCTGAAGGCTCATGTGACCACTGAGCCTGTTGTGACTATGTGCCAGCATTGTTCTAAAGTCTCAGCATGCAACACTCATCAGGTAACTTTCTCAGAGAGAGCATTCCTTTATTCCCATCTACATGAGGGACCTAAAACCCACACAGGCTAAGAAGCCTGAGGAAGCACAGCCTGGAGGCCAACACAGGCATTTTGTTTCTAGACAGCATGATTTTAAGGACCAGCTGCTGTGCATGAAACTGAGTCAGCTATACAGGGAGAAAATGAATCAATCAAAGAATGATCAACTCCTGAGTAAAGAAATTACTGAATGAATATACATCTACAAACAAATTCATTGAATAAATTACTAAACAGGTGTCATTATTTTTCTGAGCACTATAGATGATCTATCAGGTTCTCCTTGCCCTTTATCTTGTGAATACTTTCTCCATGGAATCTGGGAATCTGATCAAAATTGCCACAAAGAGAAGGCAGGCCGTCGGGGGTGTCTTTAGCTTGTGGAAGGAGAAGCTGGCTCAGGGTGGCCTCAGCACAGCTTCTCGCCTTCCTCCAAGCCCTGCTTTGGTGCTTCCAGTCATCTGTCAGTTGATTTCCAAAAAGAATTTGATTTTTCTCCTCCAAAGTGTTATTATTAGAATGCATTTGGTTTTAATTAAAAATCAGAGGGAAGAGTCATGCACACACCATTATCCACTTATCTATTCATTAATGTATTCCCTCAATATTTATTTAAATCCTGCCCTATCCTGGGCTTTGTCTTGGACTCAACCTGCACTGAGAGAAGAGTTGTCACCTTCAGTGTAATTCCCTTAGCAGCTAACTCTTCCAGGATGGGTGAGAGTCCGTTGCTGGTGACCAGGATGGGTGATGAAGAGGTCTATTTGGAGACAACACAGGATAACTAGTGCAGGAATAAACAAGGGAACTGGGCAGGGAAGTCGGTCACACTGGGTTGGCTCTCATGCTGGTTACTGAGGGCTCAGTCCAACTTGTACAGCTCTGGGACATGCTGTAGATCATACCTGTGAATGATTCCATCCATAGCCCTAAGCTGGGCTGTTTTACACCTAACTTCCACCCACTCTCCACTAAGGAGAAGGAAGTCTGCTCCTGAAGACACTGACTCCCTCAAACTTCTTGTTTACCTGTCCATGAAGCAGGAAAACCACTGAGGCAGAAAACTGAGTTTGCAGTAGGTCGCTATGGGCATGTCTTGTTGAGTTGCTCACAGGCTATGTGACAGGCAGGGCCCTAAGGTATCTGCACAAGTGAATATAAAGGTGATTAAAGCAGAAATCGGAAAAAGCCATCCAGGCATTAGAAGAGCAGACAGAGAAAATGATCACTTTTCTAGTTTTTTCTCCTTCATGATTCCCTAAACACACACACACACACACACACACACACACACACACCAACTCCACGTACACATGTATATGCATACTCATGTGCACAGAGTCCCAGCATACTTCTCATGTTATAGCTCACAAACTTTCTTCTCAGAGCATTTAGCTAACCGCTCATAGTTTCCTTTTGAGTCCCTAACTCTTCGAAAGGTTGCAATTCCTCTAATTTAATATAATAATGCCCTACAGGATAAACATATGCAAGGACGTTCAAGCAAGTTGTGATGTTCCCATGTTGACAATCAAGTTGTGAGTACGAAAGGATCAGATTGTTTTCAAACATTATCTTGGTGTGTATGCTTTGTTGGTGCCTTGGGCACATATTTTGTCTATTTTGGGGGTGGGCTTCACACTTTTCACAAGACTGAAGCATCACAAAGAGGAAGGGGACCTTGTTTTCCTGAGGATCTGTGATTGCTAAGGCCTGGTAATATCAAGCATAGAGTAAGAAGTCATCCAGTGCTGGGTGGACTGATCAATGGATGGATGGATGGATGGATGGATAGATGGATGGACAGATAGGTAAGTTCTGTCTAAAGATAGAGAAGTTCCAGGATCTATCAATAGTTTCAAAGAAGAAGTACACTCTGAGCCCTGTCTTAGATTTTGGCCTGTGGAGAATTTTAGGCAGCAGTATAAGGTGGGACACAGGGATCTCTTGGTATTTCTTTTTCAAGCACTGTGAACCATTATGCACTTTAACTTCACTCTGCTCTTTGGTTGGAATCCATCAAAGCCCAAGCATCAGAGCTTCTCAGTGTCTTCTAGTCAGCTTGACATGGAAAGACCACACCCACACAGCAGTCTCTGAAGTTGTCAGCAGCTTTGGCCATTGCCATAAGTAATTTATTCCCTCTGCTTGGGCTTTTGCTACTGAGAAGGACAGGCTAATTTGGTCTTCCTGGCATCCACATCAGCTGGAAGCTTCCTGCTAAGATCCCTCCACCTCCTTTCCAACCTTTCCCAGTGCCAAGGCATAAAGAGAAGAAACATTTATAAAGCACATGCCTGCTGAGAATACCCCGTAGTGATTGTTTTTCCCAATCTAGGCATTCCCTGCCAGCTACTTCAAAGAGTTTTGAAGTCAGTGCTAATTTAAAAGCAATAATAAGATTGACATGAAATGCTTCCCAGCTGGTTTTTCTGGGCAATAACTCTCACCAGTTTCTTTACAACCTGCTTTCTGTTACAATTTGGGGTTTGCAAAACATGGGCTTTTAAAACATTCAAACAGAACAGAACATGTTTCTAAAACAAAGAAATAACACACATATAAACACATTCTCCTTCATTTAGTACATATTTCTTAGCAATGAACATCCGCAAATTTGGATTTTAGGTTCAATGAGTCTTAGGATGAAAATCCAGTGCTTACATTCATTAATTGGATGTTCTTAGACAAACTCAGAGTGCTTCTCTAAAAATAAGATGAAAAGTTCCTCTTTTGAAAGGAACAGGGAAGTGAAAGCCAAGCCGAGGGGTAGAAAGCACAGCTCTGACATTCAGATCATACCTGAGGTCAAACCTCAGCTCTGTCACTTTTTCTCTAGAGCCATAAGCTCAGTCCATTCACCAAACCTCCCCAAGGGTCAGGTTCTTTAGCTATGAAGTGACAAGACATATCTCATATGGTGGGGGTTAGAATTACATTTTGTAACATATGTGAATCCAGTACCTTGTACCAGGAAAATATTAGATAAACTGGTACCTTCAGGATGGGGAGAACGAATGTGAGAGCATATGCACAAGATCACTTGACCCTTCACAGAGCGCTTAGCAAGCATTGTCTGTCTACTATAGACTCTACATCACACACACTTTTTTCCCCTCGCCTTCATAATCAATCATGCCAAAGTTCACTGATTATTTCTATCACTGTTTTCGCAGTGATTTTTTCATGATAAACATTTTGCCAATGTTTATGCTCAGGTTTCACACAGAAATGGAAATATAGTGAGTGAATCTGCAACTGAGCTGCAGGCTGGAAGTCTTGGTCTCAGATGGCTCTGGCTGCAATGCCTTGTCTCTGCCTAAGGTTGCTCATCCTCTGCAGGCTAGCCCCAACTTGTTTACCTTGGAACTGGGCAAAGTCCCAAAAGACAGTGAGCAGAGGCTGAGACCTGACACTTCATGACTTCTGCCACATTCATTGGCCAAAGCACATCACCAGGCCAGCTCAGACTCACAGATTGGGGGGAAAGCTTGCACCACTAGCAGGAAGGCGGAGCTTGTGACATGCCAAGGGCATGTTCATGGTGCGGGGAGGAAAGGAGTGTACCCAGGGTTGTACTCCACAGCAAGTCTCCAAAATAAATTGTAGTCAACATTTCATGATGAGTTTACTGTGAGAATTCACATGCTCTGGCTTCAGCCAGTGGTGAGGAAACAGCCTTTTAACCTGTCAGAAGTGACCAGCTATGAGCTATTCCTCTTGAGGACACTTGGTAAGCAAGTAACTAGCTTCTCGTGTCCTTGGAAGAGTTCAGCTGACATCATTTTTGTCACATATTGGCCATAAGATGTTTGGTGACCCGATAGAGCTTTCTGAGGCCAGTAGCAGGCAGGTGATGAACAGCAGGGCTCTGAACTGTCATTATGCAGCCCCTGAAATCTCTCATTAAAGCTGGGCTCAAACGGTGGGCAGGACACTGTCCATCAAACCATTTGACTCCACACGGTGTCTTACTGAGGATCCAAAACTTGCAGGAGCTGCCACAAGGGGTGAGCCAGTGCCTTCGGGGATGGGAGAGGACTGGAATGTCAGTCCTTTCTCATGTTAGTCACAGGGAAGGTAAAAATTCAAGCTTTCTCAAAGAAGAGATTTTTTTTTCTTAAAACAGGATCTTCTCTCCAAGGCATAAAGGAGACTGTTTTTAAATAGCATAGGATGAAGAGTCAAAACTTGGTGTGGGTCCCAGTCCTGGTATTCACTCATTCTGTAACCTTGGATGACTTGCTTAGCACTCCTGGCTTCCCTTCTACCAACCTCTCAATCGGGGAGCACTACTTAATTTACATTGATGCCGTGAGGACTGCATTATAGAAATATTATATGGAAAAACCTTCACACAAGGTGAGCACCCAATGGCTGTTTGACCTTTATTCCATCATTCTAGCAGCTACCAAAATTGGCCATAAGTAGAAGAAATCAGTGTGCTCTTTAATGATGAATTTTGTGTTCCTTCTTTCTTAAATACCTATAACACAAAAATCCAAAATCAAAAATTCTCCAAAACCTTTTGAATCCAGACAAGATCCTACAAGTGGGACATTCCACATCTGACCTCTGTAACTGGTCAAGTCAAAACACAGGACCCTTAAAATTATTATATAAAATTAGCTTCAGGCAATGTTGCTTAAGGTGCTTATCAAACATGAATGAATTTTGTGTTTAGACTTGGATTCCATCACCAAGATATTTCATTATGTATGTGCAATATTACAAAATCAGAAAAAAATGCAAAATCTAAAATATTTCTGATGCCAAGCATTTCAGACAAGGGATACTCAACCTGTATTACAAGCTTCAAGCTAGCTTGCATTAATACATAGAAGTATGGCCCCACTGGGGGCTTCAAAACACTGGCCTTGTGTAAGCAGCACCTCCACCTTCAGCCCACGTATCCAATGGTGATTTCTTATTCCTCAAGTATTCGCTTCCTGGCTGGGTACTCAGCCAGGAAGATTAAGCTGGCTAAAAGATTAAGCTGGGTACTCAGCTTAGCCAGTGTTATGTATATGTCCCTGAAGCTTGAGCATGACCACATGCATGGGATCTGGAACCTAAGCTCCTACTCCCACATTGGCCTAGTGGAATTGGAGAGGAGAGCTAAAGCCACCCCTGATGTAGGTCACTCCTAAAAGCTGCTGGTCGACCACAGGACCAGCCTCAGTTCCAGGCATGGTTTACACTGACCAAGCCCCTGGACTCTCTTTTTATCTCTCCATGAAGAACACTCTAATAGCACATTTTTAGCCAAAGTCTTTCCTGAAACCTAAATTTTATTTAACATAATTTTCAATAATTTATTGAATATAATATATACAAGGCTAGGCAATAATATAACAGCAACAACTAGTATTTTTTGGTGTCTACAATGTGTCAGGAACATTGAACAAATTAGATTTTACACTCATAATCACCATAAAAGAAAGCTATTGTATACTTAAAATGAGATTTGGCTAAAAGTAAAGGATATTCAAAAAAACTACAATGAGTTAAAGACAAAAATGATTTCCTTTCTCACTGTAAGCTTCAAAGTAGAAAGTAAGCCAATATTTTTACTTTGCTCCGAGAATTTTTTAGGAACTCAGGCTCTTGTGGAATGAAGCTGTATGACTGTTTGGTGAAAGGTAGTCATCCTTGATGTTATGTTGCTACTCAGGGTGACCTTCATTCTCAAGATCTCTTCATGATCCAACATGGCTGTTATACCAGCTATTATTCCTGAATTCCAGGAAAAGGGAGAGGTAAAGACAAAGAATAAGGCCAATTAGCATGCATATCACTGACTAATATTTAGTCAAAAGTTACAAGAGTAGCTAGAAAATGTAGTCTATACTCTAAGGAGTGATAGTCTTCTCCTAAGGAGGGGGAAGAGGATTATATTAGGGAAAAAGTGTTATTAGTACTATAACCTTTAGTATCTACAATAAGAAATAGCTTGAGAGATGTTAAATCGCTTACTTCACTAACCCAGATTTGAGCCCAGGATAGTGTGAGTCTTTTATTCTTTCCACTAAGTAAAATGGTTATAATCTCATTCTTTCTAGAGTAGCCATGACCTTAAACATGTCATTAAAAAGTGAGGGCATCTACTGTGGTTCCAGAAAAGATGCGCCACAAACTTTGCACCTGTTTCTTCCACTGCTCAATCACAATATTTAAGATTAATGGTCATTTCTCTGTTGTCAGTGATACTGTGAGGTAAAAAGTCTTTGGGAGAAAAATCACAAAAATTCTACTCTTGGGTTCCCTCATTTATTAACAATAACATTGACTAAAAGTCAAGGCCAAGGGCTTTAATATATGTAAAAGCAAGAGACAAAGAGAACACTATAGACATACTTTGTTTTCATGTAAAGTATTGGGTATATTATTTCATGTAAGAGGTCCTCCCAGAAGGAGGAGGTTCATTTTGCTTCTGCCAATCTTTAAAGGTTTTATGCCGCAATACTGCTTTTATTTATTTGACAGTCAGGGACTAGAGGGTAGGCACTTTAGACAGGGACATAAATTGGGGCAGAACGTAGTGTTTAGGGAAAAGTAGAGAATGAAATTCATGGGAATGAACCCCATGAATTTTTGGTGAAAGACACTTGTCCTTGCTGTTATATGGCCCCTCTGGTTAACCTTCATTCCTAGGGGGTCGCTGTGGTCATGGTACAAGGTGGCTGCTCTAGACACTCTGGTCACCACTGTTCGGTTCAAGCAGTCTACATGAAGGAGGTGCAGCTAAATGGGGAAAGTTAGGAAATTCTCTGGAGGGAGACTGCAGCTTTTTCTCAGGGGACCATCCAGGAGATGGGCTGGCAAGGGATATGACAAATAACCTGGGAAGGAAAAGTTTGAACTTCATTTTCAAATCAGCAAAGACTGGTGCTATGTGGTAGATGCTCTACCTCCAGAGGACTCACGGATTTTGATGTTGTTATTCCTTTACTCCTAAATCCATCCATAAAATATTCAGAAGACTTCAAGAGAGTTTTTGCATTTCCTCAGCAATATGGGAGTATGTTGGATTATTACCCATGGTGGTTAAGAATGCAGAAATTGGGAGGGAAATGTGATGTGATGGGGAGGAAGTGAGTGAGTCAGCCAGCCCATGAATCCTAAAGTATAAACTCTAAGAGTGACTGGCTGTGTTTCTTAGAGCTACATCATCCTGAATGAAATCCTCAGCCTTCCTCCAGCCCAGCCTTCCCCTTAGCTTAGGCTAAACTTCATGGCCAAGTCAAAGGCATGTCCAGACTTCTCTCCTAAAGCAGAGGAAAGGCCCCTAGCTGTGTGGGCTCTGGGTCTTATGCAACCTGGGGATTACTCTTTAACAGATAGAGCACAAACCTAGGACTATAGAATCAATCACAGAGCCTTGGAAGAAAATGAATGAGAAAATAAGGTTTGGAGAATACCAGCAACATTGACTGGGACCACGTGACTGGAGCCTAGACCTGGTTCCACCATGAGCCATCCACATGGCCATGGATATCTCACTTCTTTCTCTGAGCTTCAGCTTTATTTCTGAAAAATGAAGGGGTCTCTTTAAGCCTCCCTACCAGCATAAGTCATGGAAAGAAACAGAATTTCATTCAAAATGAGTCCCAGTCAAAGAATTTAGTAGTTGAGAGTGTGTTGAGGGTAAATATAAGGGATTCCAGTAAAGCACTGAAGGCCTGCATAATAGAGCACTGTCTCCAACTTAAAAGTTCAAAAGGGTAGAATTGAGAGGAAGTACTGAACACTAGAGAGGAAAACTACAAGGCAAAGGTCTCCTGAAACTGCCAATGTTGAACGACCTGCAGAAAGAAGGAAGGGAAGCAAACAGTCCATTGTCACCCACCACCACCCACCATCTTCTGCTGGGGTTACCTCTAAGGAAACCCACCAAGAATTCAGGAGGTAAGGGAGCCCATTGGTGTGCTCCACACAGGTCAGTGCCCAGGAAGAGAGAGACGCAGAGATGGACCCATCTGAAGAAGTGAAGACACCAACAAGATCTCCGGTTTTCTGTGTCTGCCACACTTTTGAGATATCTGTATAGCACAGCTTCAAAGGTTTGGTGTCTTAAAACGCAATTTTGGTAAACTTGTTTCCTCTTTCCCTTTCTCCACCATGAAAATGGCTCTGCCTAAAGATAACAAAGGAAGGTGTGCATAGTCTGTGTCCCATTTCCCTCTCAAATAGAGCATTCATGTTAAACTTTAAATGTTTTACCTGAGCAGGGCATAGTGATCATTCCAGCTACTCAGGAGGCCAAGGCAAGAGGATCCCAAGTTTAAAGACCCTCCGAGTAGCAGTGAAACTCTGCTTCAAAAAGTAAGCACCTAACTAAATGCTAGCTCTAGGCTTCTTGTGCCATTTCTCAGAGCCTCTGTTTCTGCTTTTGTTTCAAAAATGCTGTGACTAGGGAAAGATGGTACTTTGTAACCTGTAAGTCAGCATGTAAACGTTGGTCCTCAAATGGCCCAAGTAATACTTAGCACCCACAGATCAACTAGTGTGGGTCAGAATCGACTGAGAAAATGCAGCTTCTGACTAAGAAATTCTGAGATAGTACTATGTTACCGGTGTGGTTTGCATCTTCCACAGTTTGATGCACTGGAAACTTGGTCTGCGTTGTAACAGTTAGACGATGAAGACACCATCCTTGGAAGGGATTAATTAGTTCTTGAAGCACAAGGTTAGTTCCTACATAAGTGAGTTGTTCCAAAAGAGTGAGCCTCTCCTTGACCCTTCACTTTCTTGCCCATAGTCATTATCCTTCTTCACACAGCTTCTTCCCTTTGGCTTCCCCACCAGGCTGTGATACAGCAAGCATCAGACATGAGTGCCAAGATGTTTGGACTTTCTGGGCACCAGAATCATGAAACAAAGAAACTCCTTTTCTTTATCTATTGTTCAGAAGCTGGTGCTCTGTTACAGCAGCACAAGGTAGACTAAGACAAGGAAGTACTGAGATTCTGAATTTCTAATAAGTTAACACACCTGGTCCAAAGACCACATTCAGAATAAGAAGGAACTGAAAAGTAGAAAGTAGATTCACAGATCCAGCTGTGTGGCTCCAGAGTCTGGATGATGAAGCCTTATGACAATTGCTGGGCTGGCCCCTCCTGGCCTAAGAGGCTGAACAGAAGAGTTCAGGCCTGGGGACACTGGCATACACAACACCTAGCAGAGAATGTCGGAAAGAGGATGGGGAGAGGGAGGGGCAGATCACACAGTCAGACTTGACCTGGATGGTGTTGAAAAGCTGCCTGCCTCCCCTTTTCTGTTCCTCTCCCATTCATGGATCTACTCTGGATCTTTATTTTCTCATTCAAATTCAATTTCTGTCACTTATTAACTGAGTAGCCTTGGGCAAGTTATTCAGTCTCTCTTTCCCAATGAGGAAGTGCATTCACATAAGACTGCTGTAGGCTAAACTACAAATATGTATTTATGGTGTTCAGAGCAACATCTAGGCTACAGGAATCTCATGAGAAGTTAGGAACATGATATCTGCCTCCTTGACTTTCACCTCATTCTTCTCAGAGCCATTCCCTCTGCTAAGGCTAGAGATGTCTCTCTGTAATGTGGGCCTGTCCTTGCCACACGACAGTGTCAGATGTGGTGATAGCCTTTGAGCTCACCCCTCTGGAGTGCTGAACCATGCCCTGGTTCTATACTCAGATCACATCAAAACACCCATTATTCCCTGAGACTGGAATTTATCTCTTGCATTTGAGCCTTCACCTTTTCAGCCTTCAAAGAGATCAAACTCAACACCTCTTGAAATTAGTCTCTATTCCCCTCCTCATTTCCCATGGTGGCCAGTGTTTCACGAGGGCATTTTGCCTTGAACACTCTACATCCTCTGTTATGGGACATCCAAGGGTAAACCATGTGTCTGTGCCAGCAGATATATCAATCATGTGCTCCCTGGTCCAAATGCAGGTCCTGTCCAAATGTTAGACTGCTTCCAGTGATTTAAAGTAAGGGTCAGAAAACAGGAAGTGAAGGAGGGAAGAAAAGAGGAATAGAAGAAAAGGAGTGCATGGTTTAGATCTGCAGTGTCTCCCAAAGGCCCATGTGGTGAAGGCTTGTCAACCTGTGGTGCTGTAGAACCTTTAAAAGGTGGAGTGTTGTTGGGGGAGGGGAGATGTTTGGGGTATCCTTGAACAAAATGATGAGAGGCTGGTTTCTTTCTTTCTTTCAGTTCTTAGCCATGAGATGGTCAGTTAGCTCTACCATACATACAATCTCTACCATTGCTCTCTGGCCTAAAAGCAGTGGAGCTGCCTGACCATGGACTGAACCCTCTGAACTGTGAGCCTAAATAACCCTTTTCACTTTATAATTTCATTATCTCTGGTTTTGTTTCAATAATGGAAAGTTGAAGTGACTCACACTGACCCATCCACACAAAGATTCACTTATGTATGTATTTATTTATTTATTGTCTTTTTGAGACAGACATTTTGCTCTTCAGTTTAGGCTGGCCTCACGAGCTCACTTTGCAGGCCAGTCTGGCCTCTAACTCATAGCAATCCTCTTGCCTCAGCCTCCTGAGTGCTGAGATTACAGATGTACACCACCACGCCCGGCTCCACTCTTCTAAAAAGATAGACATTGCTCCCAGAAGTTGGTAAAACAGAATGCTCAGAGTTGTCTGGTCTGAACCTGTCAACTTCCAGGCTAGATTGCAGGTATACAGGCTGTAATTTAAGCTGAGTTGTAGTTAATGGGGGGGCAGCCTTGGACCCTTTCTAAAAAGGCCTTGTCATCTTTAACACTGGTCCTTGGAGAACTGAGATTCTAAAGTCTTGCAAATCTCTCGACAGAAGCCCTTTTCTCAGGAACATAGTTGAACTCCAGTGGAAATCCTGACTGCAGGAGGGGCCTAGGGAGGGATGCAAGACAGGAGCATTTTCTGGGTCAATGTTTGGAAGTCAGTGTTTCCAAGTGAAATCTTGGTTTGCCTCATTTGCATAGCAAAGACACCTTTCCTCACCCTGTGTGTCTGCAGAGTTCTAACTGCTTATTATTGTGCCCTTGGGTGTGACATGCAGAGAGCTTTCATGAGTGGATTCTGCATGCTGAAATAACTCCAAGGGTTCATTCTTAGTATTCACCTCTCACAGCAATTCTAAGGGATAAGGTTTGTTGGCTCCATTGTCTTACAGGGATGAAAACGAGGCAACTTAAAACCCTTAATCATCAGCATTGAATAACTCTCATTAACAGATATGCCCACAGTTTAATTTCCAAAAACTACTAATGTGACTTATTTTTGAAAACAAGTCCTTGTTTTACTGGATGCTTGTGATGTATAGTAGTTACATTTATTTATTATTATTGATCTCCTGCTTGCACCTCCGCCACCCCTTTCCCTGATCCCATTCTGCATCTCAAAAATGTCTGCCTTTCTATTTCCTACCATCTCTCTCTAGTGTACTCTTTAATTATTTTTATTTTGGGTTTCCTATATAAGAGAAACCATGTAATATTAAACTGTCTGTGTCTGAATTATTTCACTTAGCATTATGGTCTTAAGTTCCACTTATTTCTTGCAAATCATGTCATTTATAGACCTTGAGATGAGATTTCTTAGATTATCTCAGTGGCCCCAAATCAAATAGCAGTTCTTCCTAGAAAAGGCACGTAGAGGAGAAGAGTAAAGGTGGAGCAGAGAACGAAGTGGCCACAAGCCAAGGAGTGCCAGCAGCCTCCAGAGGCAGGAAGAGACAAAGGAAAAATTCTCCCCTCGATCTCCAGTCCTGATCACACCTTGATCTCAGACTTCAGACCTCCAGAAATGTGAGAGAAAGAATTTCTGTTGTTTTAAGCAATCAAGTATAGGTAATTCATTATAGCACCTTCCAAAATCTAAGAAAGTGGTAAAGTTAGGATGCAATCCATCTACTTCATTTTGCTCTGTAACTTGGGACATTTTATTTGTGTACCAGAAGTTTCAATTCCTAAACTGTTTAAGTGGGGGGGCTCACAGTAAGGATTAAATGAGGTAATGTGCTTATATAAAGTACTTGACACACTGTCTAGAAGGGAGTCCTGGGCATAGCTGAATGGGAGTTTATGGAGCAAGGAGAGATGGAAAGAAATGATTTCAGAAACCCCAATGACCTTCTCTGTCATTTCCTAGCAAGGTGAAATTTCTACCTCTCTGATGGTTTTCATCAGTAACATGGGGATTACACTTACTGCCAAAAATTTACATAGGTATGAAACATGAGATCCAGTTAAAACACAGTAAGATAAAGACTATCATGGTGGGTTTTTCATTCTTCCTTCTCAGCTGCTCAGAAATAGGGACAGAAGCCCAGTTTCTCTGCTTCGAAAAAGAAAAGTTCAGTCTTTCAAACTTCAGCTGATGCCCACAATGAGTCCTCACAGTGCTAATCACTGGGGAGGCAGAACTGAATACCGATAAGCAGAACTCATTTTTGCAACTCAAAATTCTCTCAGAATTCATGATTTGAGGACTCTGAACTGAACTTGAACCCTCTGGCATTCAAATTGGCTTATACAGTTTTGATTGCAAGGAAAGAGAATTTTAAAAAGTCATTAAACAAGGTGAAAAGCCCTATTGGACATGAATTGGCTCTTAAAGAATATTACAGTGATATAAAGCTCAAATGGGTCAGAAATTTATGAAAGTCATTTGCCTTAAATAAAACATGATTTTAAATATTCAAGGGAGAATGCTTTGCCAAATGTACTTGGTGTCTTAAAACACCTGAATAACTGTAAGAGTTTTTACTCATTCCAAAGATATTGTGCTGGGTGACAGAACAACTACATCAGGACTAGGACCTCAGGCACTTGGCATGAGCCTTTGGCATGGCCCTTCTGGCCTGAGGACAGAGCCATGCTGACTGGCCCTTGTCTGTCCAACCATGAAGGCCACTTAAGAGCTAAGTATCGGACATGCACATTATGAGCCCCAGTGAGCATAAGGTTGACTGCACTGGGCTTGCCTGCTTTTCTAACAGAATGTGATCTTCTTAAAATCAAATAGTAGACTTTTTCACTGTTATACTACCTAACACCTAGCACTGGGAGGCAGACAATATGTGAGAGTAAGTAACCAAGTAGGTGAGTACAGGAAGGAAAAAAGAAAGGAAGGAAGGAAGGAAAGAAGGAAGGAAGGAAGGAAGGAAAGAAAGAAAGAAAGAAAGAAAGAAAGAAAGAAAGAAAGAAAGAAAGAAGGAAGGAAAGAAGGAAGGAAGGAGGAAGGAAGGGAGAGAGGTATGGAAGGAGTGAGGGAGGACAGAAAGAGTAAACACAGTAGTGTATAGGTAGAAAATAAGTAGATGAATGTGTATATGGATGAATGTGTTGGTATATAATGTATGGATGGGTAAACAGGTAGAATAGGTAAGTTGATAATAGAATGATAGATGCACAGATCAATCCATACATAGATACATGCTAAGATGAACAGGTTGATGTATGAAAAAATGTGTAAATAAAAGGACGTAGAATAATGCATACAAGTAAGGAAGGACGAGATGGGTTAGAGATGGGTGGGTGGACAGAAAGATGGTTGATGCATGGCTGAACAGATGGATGGATAAATGGAGAGAGGACCTTTCCAAAACTTACTATTTGAAGGAACTACCTAGTGACTCTACATTTGATTATAGTCTCAAATTTCTATTTCCTTTCGAAAATATCATATTTACCCTTTAAAACAGGGATCCCATAATGCCTCAATCCCCAAATAGTACACTGTAAAGAACTTTCACGGCTGTTTCTGTTCAATAAAGAAGTAAGACAAGGCAATGAAGAAAGCAAGGGGGGTCAGGGAAACTGGGCTCCAGTCCAGAGCCTGACCCACCTCCAGTTCATGTGACCCTCGCTAGGTCACTTTAGCAATCTGAGTCCTGTGTAATTGTTTCTAAAATAAAGATGTACCCAGTGTTGTTAGCTGCCTGTCAAGCAAGCATCCCCCTTTTTCCTTGCTAATAGTATTTTACTTTGGTTTCAGAAACAATTTGTCCAATCTTAGAGTACCAATCATAACTGGTCTATGTTACAGAATTTTATTCAATTTGTCAGTGACCCAGTTCTGGCCAGTGAGAAATAAGGAGAAGTTGAGGATTTCTGGGGATAAAGAGAAACAGCTGACTGAGGAGAAATTCTTGGGCTGTGCCTCTGCTCCCCTCTTTGGGTTTTGTGGTGCGAAGCCTTGTGCTCGGAGCTGTACCACCAGCTATTTTATAATCAGGAAGACAGATCCCTGAGATGTCATAAAGCTGACCCACTCTCTTAACATTGTTGGGGATGATAAACTCAGATATCACAACTGTTATCTTCTTGTTACAGGAGAGCCATAAAAATTGGGTATCACTTAAAGTAAATTCCATAGACCAAATTCTGCTCTGCATAAATTTACTTAGGTAAGTTTCACTACTACTGGTATTATTATGAACACTTCACAGTTGGACAGTAAGACCCAGAAAGACTAAGAAATTCCCCTAAAGTGGCAGTGAGGAGTAGAGGTAGGATTTGAAAGTTATCAATGTCCACCCATGGACTTATCACATCATAGCGCTTTTCCTTGTTTGCTAAGTGTTTGATTTGGAGTGCAGTCTGCATTCTACCAATGTATACAAAGCAAATCTTTCTTTTTTGCATGCTTATGGTGAACACATGTTGATACCAACATATATGAAATGTTCCAAGCAATCTTAAGAAATATCTACTATTATGCTCAAATATGTATGTTGGGAGAAAAGGGCTTGCAGAGAGAGAGGACTGAGCCACCTGCCAGGGCCTGCAGAGCAGATAAGTGACAGCACTGAAGGTGGAAGAAACCCTGGTCCCCCGGCTCTGAAGCTGAGCCCTCTCCCTTGCAGTGACCCCTTTCCGTGAGATGTTCGTTTCACTGCATGGTAACAGGGAGACCCAAAGGAATCCTCAGTGGTGCTAATAAAAACTGACTCCAAGTCTGAAAATAGACCAGCAGGCCAGAGAAGAGACTTGGGAGCAGACATGGGGTTCAATGCCCTCAGGTTCCCCTAAAGGCTACTTTGCTCTGCTGGACCCCCAAAAGGCCACCTCTTTCCCCAGCCTGGTCACTGCAAACACTCGCTCTTTCTTGAGGTATTAGCACTTCCAGTCTCAGAATCCTCCTTCTTTCCAGTTCACCATGAGTCTTTCCAGTAGTGCTGCTGGGAAAGCTCGGCGTGTGCCTGTGAGAGGGGTCCTCACCATGTCCTGAGCTTATCCTGTGCATAAAGAAGGGGCTGCGATGCAGTTAGAGGGAGAAGAAGACAGTGGAAAGCCAAGCAGTGGAGAACAGCCAAGAATCAGACCTGTGGCCTGCAAAGCACAGAGAGCAGCGATCCAACACCTTGAGTTACAGACAGTAGCAGTGAGACTCAGAGACATCCATTAATCATTACAGCTATCATCTGCACAGCAGGCACTAGGATGCTGGGACGCACTTCATCCTTACAGAAACCCAAGCAACTGTTTCTCTTCCCAAAGAGAAACCAAAGGTTTAGAAAGAACAGGTGACGTATCCAGGGTGGCAAAGCAAGCAAGCTATGTAGGCAGGACTTCTGGCCCCCAGACCATCCCTCTTCCCACAGTTACCTGCTTGCTGGAGCCACTGAGGATAGACAAACACACAAAACAGAAATCAAGAAGTGAGGAGAGGAGAGGCCAAAGGAATCATGAGAATGGAGGAGGGACCCAAGGGCAGGCTTAGTGGGTCATGCAGCCCCTGAGATGCACTCAAAAGCCATGTGCATGACTGGAGAGACAGTAAGTGTCCAGAACGTTATGGACTTGCCCTAGGGAAGCTCTGTTAAGCCCTCTGTTAAGCCACTGGTGCAGCGAGATTAGGGGAGCAGCAAGCAGGGAATCTCCCAAGTCATAGAGTGAAGTAGTGGTAAATGAAGGGGTGCAAGTGATTGTCCGTGCGTGCACACACATGCAACACACACAGCCATCAGTCTGGGTTATTTTTAGTAGGTAGAGTTTTATTCCTTACAATTCTCAAAAAGTACTGGGATATTAGCTGAGAAAAAAATGGGAAAAGTGTAAAAAGAATCTGTAAATAGAAATGTAAGTGTCACGAAGTGCAGAAGGCACCATTGTACATTAGCTGTGAGTGGACTCGGAGGCTAAAGAGAGCACAGTTTGACTCTGGTTACACAACTTGGGTACCTTCATTGATGCTGGGAAAATCCCACCAAAGAGCTCTCTTCCCACTGACACTCAGAGCTAACCAAAGCCCGTCGGCAGCTCTTCTTCCAGACCAGGCTTGGCATAGAAGGAGGAGGTCAGTGAGACAGTTTTGGAGTGAATGAAAGCTTCTCCGTACTGCCCATCCACTCCATGACAGTGAAGTTAGCAAGCCACATCTAGCTCTGAGTTTGCGTTTCCATCTGTAAAATGAGGGTAGGAACCACATTTACTGCTTTTCTTTCTCCCGCACTTTAACCGTGACGATAACTCCAAGTATCCTCTCCCATTTCAGCCACAAGACTTTGACGCATACTATTCCCTAAGCCAAGGACGGTCTTCTCATCCCTTCCCATCATTCAGTTCTCTAGACACTTGTTCTTGTCCTCATAGAGTTGTCAGAGTTGCAGCCAGCCCGTGGACTCTGCAATTTAGAAAGTAATATGAAGAAGTTCACATCCCGCACCGAGGGACCGGCTGAGTTTGACACCTCAGAGTAAATACACTTGGTCCCAGAGCGAGCTTGGCCTTCATGTACAGGCAAAGGCAGCTTTCTGGTTGTCCACAAAGGGCATTTTTAAAGACTATTCTTCTGCAAAGCAGAACTTCTTCCTTCAAGGTACATCTGCAAATACCATTCCTAACATGAAGTCTTCCTAAATTCTTCAGTCAAAAAAAAATTCTCTTCTCTTACACCAGTCTCTCCCCACATCCTGGAAGGTGGCTCATTTTAGAAGGCTTATTGTTATGGTTATATCTACATGTCCCCGTCCAAACCTCATGCAGTCATAGGTGGGGCTTTTTCAGAGGTGGCCGGATTGAAAGTGTGTGATGCTGGGACTGATTCAAGGTACAATGCTAGGATCAAGGGTGCTAGGATTAAGGGCGTGAGTGCTACCTGCCCTAAGTAGTCTAAATAAAATATAAGAGATAGAAAGGACTGTGGTCAGCCCTTGTTGATTTTGCTGTCTTCCACAAGCAATGCACTGTTTCTCCTTTGCAATGGCCCCTGCCTTGTGTCACTCGGCCTTAGAGCCAGCCAAGTATGGACTGAAACCTCTACAAACTGTAAGCCAAATAAACTTTTCCTCTTCTAACTTTGGATGTCAGGTGTTTTGTCTCAGCAATGAGAAAAGTAAGTAAGATACTTATCCTAGCTGATATTAAAGCCGGTGGTTCCCACATTCTTATTCCCAGGACAGTGGGTTTCTTGAAGGCACACACCCCGCCTGCAGTGGGTGTTCTCTCTTTATACCTAACATACCTGAAATGGAACTTGACACTCTCCTGCAGCGGAACTCATTTTGCCTTCATATCAGGGAGCAGCGGGGAGACAATAAGTGTGCCCTGTGCTGTGAAAAGCAGGAAATGCTTAGGAATCCTGGTTTTGAGTCTTACATCTGCCACTCCCAACTCTCTACACTTTGTCCATTCCCTTAACATCCCTGAGCTTCATTTTCTCAATCTTCAAGTGCATAAATAATGCCTCATTTGTAGGAATGAGGTAAAAAGTAAGTGTTGGAAAAATAACTACTGGTGCCAAGCACTCACCAGAGAGTAAGAACTCCACAGAAACTGTGTTCTAGCTTCTTCTGTTATGTGAAAACAAGGGAGGAAAAATAAATGAGTCCATGTGGAAAAAAAAATATTAAAATTTACTAAGTGAAGTTCATAATTGAACCACACAAGGATGATACTTCTGGTCTTCTTCCCCACCCACAGGCCCAGTATTAGTTTGACTAGGGTAACCAGCCCGCGGAGGGACGCAGGAAGCAAAGATGGCCTCTCCTGCATGCACAAAACAATCCTTCCCAGAAGCAAACACAGTTCCTTTGAGCCTTCTGATTCAAAGCAAACCTTCTAAAATCCTATCCAAACAAACCTGAGGTATTAAGATTTTTCTGATTCTTAGTGAAAACAAAATCTGGGACTATGACATCCTGCCCCGAATTCCAGTCCAATTCTTACCTGAATTAGGAAACAGAGCAAGGAAGATGAACAAGAAAGTACTGCCCTTGTACAGTGGCAGCAGATACACAGAGTACTGTCAGCACTGCTGGGAGGCCAGGCCTGGTCATGTGTTCCAGTGAAAGCACCCCGTGTTTGTTCTGTGCTACCTGCATTTCTACTCCCTTGTCCCATTTGTCTCCAATCATTTTGTGTTTAGTGGCTCTGAGAGAATTAGTTTCTGTGGAAGAGAGAAACATAAATCAATTGGAAGCCAATAAATGACACTACACTTGCCCCAGTCAGCTTTTGCATAAACTCAAGAGTAGGCGTAAGTTGCTCCTGCTATGAAGCGTGAATGTGCTTTACACTGAGAAATTCCCAGTCCCTTGTCAGGTAAGTGGATAAACCTGACTGTGTGGTTTCAGGACTCTCCCAGGTAGTGGAATGTGTGACATGTCACCATGCTTGTTTTGTGCTCACCACCCAGTTCCAGCTTTATCTTCTTTGGAAATCTTTCCCTAGAAGCGCTATTACCCTCAAGAAGCTCCACCAGCAGGAGCCATTTATAAGCCTTGGACGATCCAGGCACTGGGTTTTCAGTGGCCCCTCACATATGTGATTGAAACAAAAGTTATCTACATTCCATGTTAACAAGACTGTCTCATTTAACAAAATGTGAAAAATCATAAAAATAAATCTGAATTTGTTTTAGTATAAATTACTTATTTCTTGTGCTTAAGCTTTATTTCATATAATATATAAAGTACATGTGAGAATATATATATATATGTACATACACACATATGCTAAGTATACATACATATTTTATGTATGCATATGTATGTATTGAGTTGCAGCACTTTGGCTGACATAATGTCAAATTTTATAAATTCACTGTTATATTCTTTTGTTGTTTGTTTGCTTTTTTGAATTTGAGATTGAGCCCAGGAACTTCTCACTAAGCTATATCCCAAGTCCCTTTTTATGTTTTTAATTTCAGATGAGATCTCACTAAATCATTAATTTGTCCAGGCTAGACTTGAACTTGAGATTCTCTTGCCTCAACTATTTTTTTCCCCTTAGAAGCTACTATGTTACTAATATCAGACATTCATATTTAAGCCCACAGAATATTGCAAACCAAAGGTCTTCTCTTCTAGGTTTCTAATAGATAAAGATGCAGGCCATTGTTCCCTGTAGTTGGCTAAGGGCAAGTGTATTTTCTTTGTCACAAATCCTCTGTAGTTTTCCCCAGATGAGAAGCTACTGAAACAAAGTAATACAAATCTTGTTATACCAGCCTTCTTTTCTCCTTCAACAAAAACTTCATCAACCCAAATGCCTCTTTATGGTAGACTTAAGATGTTCCTTTAAATAAGGCTGGCATGTGAAGTCTGGTGCAAAACTTCAACCTTCGAATGTTATTTTCTGGAGCTCTCAGCCATGAAATTTTGCTCTGGGGAGATTTCAGCATGCTAAGTCTGAGCAGAAAAACGAATGTTTCATGCATTCACTTTACCTTAAAACCAGAAACTTTAAAAAATACTATTGTTTTGCACATGAAAACTGAGAAAATGCAATTCTCTCACAAGATCCTTATTCAAAATTGGACCCAATAGAAGTCTAAAGTGGTGATGGCAAACCTTTTAGAGCTTTCAATGATAACAGACAGACAGCTGTGGAATGTGTGCTGTTGGTTCGCCACTGTGGGTCTAGGGTGTTTCACTTAGTCTTCGTTTTCAAGAGACATCTTCTTGTGTAACCTTTCTGAACCCCATCTCCTTTCTCTGTAAGATGGGCAACATGGGATTTTCCTTTCTCATGATTGGCACAATATTATAAAGGATGTCATGACCTTGGAAAAGGTGGAACGTATCAGGAAAAGCACTTAACACCATGCTTAATACTTGCCAGAGTTTCAAAGTGACACTTACGTCGACATTTCTATTACATTCTAGATGGTTTCTAGTTATTCTCAGGTGAGAAGCTACCAGAACAAGCCATCAAATATTAGAACTCGTGAGAGCTGAGGTTTGAATTCCATTTCTGTCACTCTACAATTATACAAAGCTACCTCAAGAGTTAATCAAGAAGAGCAAGAGTGGAAAAGGAAATATGCTCTGCGTGTTGTAGCTGCTGGGAGAATCACTCCTGGGAGAATTTTCTCTTCTAGAAAATTAGACTGAAATTTGCACTGGAGAATCAAGTTAGAGGTCCAGATTTGGCAGCCCCAGTCTTCCCATCCATTTTGCAGAGATTCATTCTGTTGACCCCCATGGCAGATCAGGCTCTGAACTCCCCTACCCTTTCTGCCTCTATCTTTCCATCATAGTCTCAGTCTTACAGCAGCCCTGCATTACCCTCCTTGATTTCTCCTTCCTTTCCTCACATCTGCCTCATAGCAAGGTTGGGTTTCTGTGCCACGAGCATTCCACTGAGACCCTCTGTGGTCACCTGCTATGCCACTCAGCACCCTCTTCAGTGACCATGTCCCTGTGCAAGCCTGGTCTTGCTGAAGGCAAAAGCCTGTAGCTGTCTGTCGGTTCAGGGCGTCTTTCAGCTGCAACAATGCCCCAGTGTCTTCCAAGGTCACACCCTTTTCAACAAGGCCCATCTCCCAAAATGGATTAAAATGAGATTTAAAAAAAAAAATTCCAGCCATTTTGTCCTAACTCAGGGCAACTTCTGGTGCATTCTAGCTCTAGAGCCCCTCTGGGATAGGCTAAGTCTGTCAGGTCTCTATCGCAGCTTAACTTCTGCCCTGATCCATTCCCGTTCCTTTTCCTCCCTTCCGTCATTCTTTACCCCAAGGAAACTCTGGTAGACATTGCCTGTTCCACTAGTTTTCAGAGTTGGGCTCTCGGGTACTAAACCTGCAATTTCTTATCGGGGGAAGGAAGGGAAGGAGAGAGGGAGGGATTGGAGCAAAGACAGATAGGAAGGAAGATAGGAAAGGAAGGAATTTAGCAGGACTATTCATCCTAATGAAGGTACTGGTCTTTTCCTCCAGTGCTATCAAAAAGCCCCCTGATGGCAATTTTCCAGTGAAAATTAGACATTTGGCCAAGACAATCTTCTGTAATGAGAATCTTAACTTATTTTCTTACAAATGGGATTTTACCTAAAAGAAGACACTGGAAGAAGGTGTCCATAAAGGCGAAAAGCTTAGCTGACTTTAGCCACACTGTCCACTTAATCAATAGCCCAGATTTTCTTAAGAATCGCCAGAACCTGCATTGCGGGTAAGATGTACATAAACCTATCCCAGCAAATAAGTGATGAGCAAAAGTGTTCACTCTTGATGTACCAACTGCCTTCAGTGTGGTAGAGAAGAGTGTCTGCTCTGGTCCAGAGTGCACTGCTCTGCCACTTTGCATGGACCTAACTCTGCTGGCCCCTGTCAGCTCCCTTGCAGTCCATGCCAGTCTGTCCTGCTGCATCCTTCCTTTGTCTCAGGGCCCACTCACCCGGTATTTGCTATGTATATTTGCCTAATTTTGTTTGCAAATCATCTTAAACAAGTGGGTTCAATAGCTTTGTGCACACACTGCTGGATAAATATCACTCGTAGTTGTTCTTTTGCTTCCGAATGGCTGTCCTGTTTGCCTGGCCCTGTGGCCCCTTGTAGCTCTCTTTGCATCCTAAGAGCTATCATTGTGCTTTGTGTCACACTTCTGAGTTTGGCACACATTTCACTCATTGCTGGGGTCTGGGCTAATAATAGGCATTTATAGATAGAAACAGTTGTCATGTTACTTCCTGAGTTTGCACAAGTGCATCCTCTGCCTCCTGGGGTCTAGGGATTCAGATACTTAGGAACATCATGCTGATGATTGGGTAGGTGGCACTGGTGCAGTGAGATGGTTCCCTCAACCATCTCAAAAAATACTTTCTGTTTTAGTTGTTCCCGTTTCTTAGAATGTGACTTGGGCCACTAAGACCCATGCTATTTATTATCTCTTGTGTTTCTACTCAATTTAAATGTGACCCCATCGAACCCTTCAACAGGACCCACCCAATAAATAGTCACCCTGATTGAGGGAAAACAAAATGAAGGGACAGGCAGATTGTACCAAAATGTGACCACTTAACAGGTGATAGGACAGAATCTGGCTCATACCCACATCCTTTTGATACTGAATCCCAGAACTGGCCAGAATTATCCACCAGCCACAGCACCTCTGAGAGGTGCCAAACCTGAGTCTGCAGGAGCTGAGTGGAACAAAAGTATCCCCCACAGACTCCCGACAAAGAAGAGAAGCATCCAAGCTGTTTTTCCTCCTAAACTCCCTAATTAGCTAGTCCACTTCTCCAACGGGGAGGACTGGGGTCCTAGAGTCATGGACGTGTTTCTGTATGGTCTGAACTATCAAGAGCTACTACTACTGGATCCCACAGCCTTTCTCAATGCATTCTGTGTGCCAGGTGTTTTTCTAAGCTCACTACATATTTTAACCCATCCAATCCTCATATTTCTAGCTTCCATTCCAACAGTTCCAACCTAAAGCACAGGGAGATTCCCAAGTTTGCCTGGGATCACTCTGCCAGTAAAGATTTGAACTCAGGGAGCCAGATTCCAGAGCCGAGGCTCTCAAACTATGGTGGGATCACCATCCACACTGATGCCACATTGCAAGCCCTCATACTTCACTCCCCACAGTCCCTCTCCTGGAGAGAGGGCTGGGTACAGCTCTATCTCCTCCCAAATTATTCTCCAAAAGGGGTTCTTTGGGGTTCCCTGCAGGGCTCTGTTTCCACATGCACAGCCTTTATTTTTACTCCTCCATAACCTGAGCACTAGCCTTTGCTCCAGTGTGGACAGAAAACAAGTGATGAAAGGGTTAAGCCACTCAGAGATGTGGTTTGATTTGTTCTGATATGTTATTAGATAGCATGAAGTGAATGAAATGATGTAGAGAAAAATTGGCTGATCTGTATCTGCAACCATCAATTATCTTCCACCTAGTGGTGTGATTATGAGTGCCTGCTTCATGCTCGCCCCACTCTGAGCTCCACAGAGCAGGAGCTAAAAACAAAACAAACAAGCAAACAAACAAAACCTCCCTGCTCTCGGGGACTTTTCTGCCTAGTCAGGAGGCCGAGCTTTAATTCTATAATCACATCAGCATGCACGCACTTTGCAGTAAGAATTTCAAAGGAAACAGAAAGTGCTATATGAATAAAGGGCAGAGAAAGCCATCTTGTCAGGGGCAAGAAAACTTTCCATGGAGAACACTTAGACACAGGTTGAAAGGTGCTAGCAACTCACTGGTGAATGTTAATCAGAGCGAATTCCAGGTGGAGAGAAGGGAATGCAGAGAATCTGAGATAGGAGCCAGCAAAGAATGAACTGGCAACTCCTGTGGCATGTGCCAAGCAGAGCTGGAATTAAATGAGGGTGCAGAAGTTCCAGGCCATGTGATGCATGTGGGATTTGTCCAAGAGCAAGGACAACCTTTGCTTTGTGTGTCATTCACTCCACAGACACTTCAGCAAACCTACAAGGTCCCATGATCTGGGCTGAGTTGCATGGACATGACAAACATGGTTAAGTTGGATTTCTGTCACTATAAGAAATACCTGCTTGATTTAGCCTGATGGTTTCAGCGTTTCCACTCCAGGACTGATTGGCTCTGTTGCTTTGGAACTATGGAAAAGCACCATATTGTGGTAAAATGTGCTGCAGCAAAATTAGTCACCTCATGGCCCAGAAGCAATAGAGAGGCAGTGGAAGGGGCTGGGTCCTCTGTGCTCTTCAAGAACATGGTAGCAGTGACCAAAAGACCAGGTCTCATTCCTTAAAGCTTCCACCACCTCCCAAGATAGTTTCCTATTACTATTCTAATAAATTACTACAAGCTCAGTGGCTTTAATCAGCATCAATTTATTATGTTACCATCCTGTGTTGTAGAAGTCCAACATAGATGAATCTCGTGAGGTTAAAATCTAAATGACGCAGGGCATGTTCCTTCCTGAAGCCTATGGAAGAGAACCTGTGTCCTGGTTATCAGCTCTCCCTGCCTCATGGCCTCCTCTGTCTTCAAACACGGTGACCTCAGGCCCAGCCCTTCCCATGTTGTTGTCTCTCTGGCTCTCTCACTTCTGTCTGTTCTCCACGACTAAGACCCTCATGAGAACACTGGGCCCCCAGGATCATCTTGAAGACAGCTGACCTGCAGCCTGAACACCATCTGTAACTTCAGAACCCATCAGCTGTGTCACCTACCACATACAGCTTCTGGGATTCAGATATGGATATTCTTGGGAGACTATCATCCGTCCTACCTCACCCACAGTTTCCAGGTTCTCTGTCTTAGCAAGGCAAGTGGCCCTATTTGGGAATGAGAACTATGATTAATTTACTAGAGCTAAAAGAACAGAGAGAAGGGGTTGCCTTTGACCTTCCTAAGGCATACGGAGTGGTCAGTATACAAAGGAAAAGGAAACAAAGATTAGGAGGAAATCATTAAACTAAGGGACCAGCCCAGCTCTTTCATAGTCTTTCCCCACTCTTTACCCCCAGGCCAATTTTGGTTCTCTTTTCAGATACTTCTGTTGAGTCTCTGAATTTGATTTGGAAAGGACCACACAGACCTCCTTACACAGGTCACAGCAATCCAGCAATGTAAGTTCCCTTGTTCTACCTACTTAACAGATAAAAAAATAGAGGTTCAGAGAGATTGACATCTTCAAGGTCACAGAGAAAAGAAGGTGAAGAGGAATTTAAATCTTGGCAAGTCAAACTATGAAGCTGGAGTTCTTAATTTAGGAACAGTCTGGCTTAGAGTTATGACAAAGATAGAGGCATACTGGTTGACTGCTGGATACTCAATGGCCTGTGAAGCCCATGAAATGTCCCACCTAAGAAGACTCTGGCTAGATAAACAGATTCCCAAGTTGTTATCTCAGCCTCTTATGCACTGCTGCTCTTTGCTTCTTAACACCCATACTGTAGACCCTGAAATCTCCTTAAAGATATCCATAATTAAACCGGGGATGGAGCTTTAGCTCTCATATACCTACATGTGCGCATGCACAACACCCCAGATTGCTCCTTTAGGACATCTTTCTCCCATTATAGGTTTCCTTTTAGCCCAATTTCATCCCAATGTAGGTACTGTAGAGAGAGGAGTATGATTGGAGTAAGGCTCCACCAAGAAGTTATTTAACCTGCCTGGGCCTCAGTTTCCCCACCTATAAAAAGCAGTAATGAAACATACCCCACATGCTTATCAGAAGTATTAACTGAGATTCTACATATGTTTTTGCTATAACTAATCTCTGGCACATATTTGTGTTGCTGTCCTTTCATTTCTGTTCTCGTCACCCACAAGTCTCATCCAGCCACAAGTCTCACAAGGCAATAACAATTAGAACAACTAAATAACAAACACTGCCAGGAATCATGGCAGGTCACAGAGACAGCACTGTGAGCACTTTATAAGCTGCATTGCATGTTACCTTTTGTGCATCACAACAAGCCAGTGGTGTAAGTTCCATACCTCTTTTGGCCTTCCACCTACAATAAGAACTCCAATTTCTGGCCCCCAACCATTATTTTCCCCAAGCTCTCCTATCACCTGAATTCCAAAGCCCAGAGAAAGAGGAAACATATTTACCTGAGGGGTCTTTATGGTCTCCAAGCCTCTCAAAGGGCTGCTTTTGCCAGGAAGTAGCTAATCCCTAATCACAACTGCTGGCACCTCTCTGTCTATTCTGAGACTTGCTTACAGCTCCCTGTAAGCAGAGCATTTCTGTAAACACAGTCTTTGGTGAAGCTTTCCAGGCCCACATTCTGATATCAGAAGGAAAGAGAAGCCCTGGGATTCCAGATAGCAAGAGGACCTCGGGGGTCTTGCCTACCAACAACTCTAGTGAAACCATGTGTCTTAGTTCATGCTGGCTGTCACACACTACCATGCATGGGTGGCTTAAATGACTAATAGTTATTTTTTGAGGTTCTGGACAGTGAATGTCTAAGATCAGGGTATCAATGTGGCCATATTCTTATGAGGGTTCTTTTCCATTTTATGTCTGTGCATGACTGAGAGTGGGAAGAGGGCAAGCAAGCTTCCTCGTGTGTGTCTTCTTACAAGGGCACTACTTCCGTCCATGAGGACTCTGCCTTCATGAACTCTCCCCCCTGAAGACCACACTTCCAAATAACTTCACACTGAAATTGGGGAGATTTCAGCATTGAACACATGACACTCTTTACCTTTAAATAACAGTATATAACTGATTAAAATTCAAGAATGGCAAGCAGGTGGGCCCAAGTGAATTTAAATGCCAATAGTCTTTAGTTTACTTTATATTTAAATTTAATCTAGAAGAGTGTTCTTTTTTTTTAAGTATTGTTGTCCAGATCCCAACCCAGAACTACTGAATCGGAAGCTCTTGAGGTGATTCAAGACTCAGTGGTTTTACAAAATTTCCCCAGGTGATTCTACTAGTCCATTGGGGGATTTTAGATCCACTACTGTGACCCACTGAAACTGTTTCACAGATGAGGAAACTAAAACCAAAACCTGGGGGAGGAAGTTGTCCTTGGCTAGAAGTAACAATTGCTACCATTTAGAATGAAACTTTATCTCATCAGTGTGTAAGCCACCTCAGAAATCAATAAGATGGAAGACAAAAGAAAAAGAATAAATATGAAAATTAGAACTAGAGAGACTTCTGGAAGAAGATGCACATTTTAAATGCAACTACTCCACTACTAAGTGGATTATATTCTCTTTTACTGTGACTATAAATATGGATTATATTCACATCTTAAAAATCGTGTTGCTGGAACTCCCCAGTGACCTCTGGCTCAGACCATGATGGGTTCCAAAGCAGAAATATATCCTGTTTATCTTGGAATCCCTTATCCTGGTACAGTACCTGATCTAGTATTATGGATTGAATTGTTTACTGCAAAATGATATATTCAAGTCCTAACTTCTGGTATCTGCAAGTGTGACCATATTTGGAAATAAAGTTTGTGGACATAATCTAGTAAATATGAGGTCATTGGGTATATGCTTCATCAGATATAACTGGCATTCTTTAGAAAGATAGAAGAGTCACAAAGACACAGGAGAATCTAGTGTGAAGAGAAAGACAGACACCAAAGTAATGTATCAGCAGTTCAAGGATGCATGGACACAACCAGAAGATACAAAGAGGTGAGGAAAGAATCTTCACCAGAGCCTTCAGAGAGAATGTGGCTCTGATAACACCTCAGGGTCAGATGCTTAGCCTCCAGAACTGTGAGACAATACATTTCAGTTGTCTTCACTCACCCAGCTTGTGCTAACAGGTTATGGCAGCCATAGCAGAGGTATGTCCAGTGTCTGAGCCACACTGTTAGTTCCATCTTTCACAGCACATCTTTGACAAAATGCTGGGTGCACAAGCCAGCTTCTCCTAAGATTAGCTGCATAACAAGTGTGAACCTATTGAGCAAATTGTATAAACTCTCTAGATCTCAGTTTCTTTTCCTGCAGCACCTATCATGTGGAGTTGTTACTGAGTCAATACATGAAAACAACAGCTTTTTGCCCACAGTAAGAGTTTAATAAAAGTAAACTAGTGTTTGTCTGTGTTATCCCCACATTGTACGATCTCTGCCTGGTTCCCTTACCTTTCCTGTTTCTTTCATTGTTTACTGAGAACCCCCTCCAAGTAAGTTCCCTGCATGCAAAGTCCAAGCACAGAGCAGGTGCTGAAATTGCTGCTATATGAATGAGTAGATGGAAAGTACAAAGATGCTTCTAGGTCATCAAATTAAAGAATCTTCTTCAAAAAGGTATCATGTTTATGGCCAGGGATATAGCTCAACAGCACAGCGCCTGCCTGGCAAGTGCAAGGTCCTGAGTTCAACTCCCAGTACCACATAAATAAATAAATAAATAAATAAATAAATAAATAAA
>NW_004955480.1:8998296-9082687 GCF_000276665.1 Chinchilla lanigera | reverse complement strand
ATAAATAAATAAATAAATAAATAAACAAACAAACGAATAAATAAACAAGTAAATAAATAAAAGGATATCATGTCTAAAAGGCACTTTAAGGTCAAATAGAGGAACATAAAGTGCTCTAAAGCATAATGTGTGCTCTTTCCTATCCAATTACCATTCCAGCCTTCCGAAAATCCTGCGTCACTACTTCACAAATAAGCTTACTCCCTCCCTCCTGCACACTCTCTGAAAGGGTAAATACTCCTTCCAAGATTAGGCATGTAGTGCACACACCCTACATCTGGCCTGTAGAACAGGTGTTTTGATAAATTCGTTACTTAAGCAAACTGAGGTAATTGGAAATAAAGGAGTAGGGTAGAGAAAAAAGAAAAGGCATGGAGCTGGCCTGCACTGAGGGTTCCTATGTCTGCCACTGTCGCTTGCATAGCTTCTTACCACCTCTCTGTAATAGTTAAAGCAACTCAGCTATTTGCACTAAAGACTGTGGTGGGACTGGACCTCAAAAGTGGACATGTTCTTTGCATCATATGTGGACCTCGTCCAGTGTTTCCTGAGCATCTCCCACGAGCTGCTTACAGTGCTCAGCACTCGCCATCATTCACCAGCACTCAGGCTCAGTCTGCTTTTGTTGTGTGAAAGATCCTGCCTCACAAGTGGGACACGGCACTTCACTGCAGATTCAAGTGGTAACCAGTCATCTCTACATGACAAAATCTTTGGAGGGAATGCAGGTGGCCAGGAAGGTGCCCCTCACAGCCAGAGAATATAACTGACCTTGGACCCCAGTCACACACCTGAAATCCATCACATTTATGCAGAAGCCACAGTCCCCAAGCTTCTCCCAATGACAAATGGGTTCCATAGGACACTAAGGCCACCAGTGCCTGGGAGACGTAGGACTCCAGGACCCCTCTGCTGGCCAGCTTAAGCTCAAGGACTTCCCAAAAGCATTGTCACCCCTTCTGTAGACTAAACAGTAGTCTGGGGAGCTTCCACCAGCTTCCTCTCCCTCTCCCTTTCCCTGGGGTCAGGCTCACAAGCCTTCTGAGGCTCTCCAGCTTTCACAAACACCCTCCCTATTTCCTTTTGCATAGGCATTTCCTCTAATAAAAGCTTCACGTGTCTAATCCTGTCCTGGCAGCTGCTTCTCAGTGGACCTGAATCAGCACAGGTTGGTTCACTGAAGTCTCACAATTTCTATCTCCAGTTTTTAAATAAAGCCCTGAGAACCAAAGAGCCTGCAGCCAGGCAGCCAATCAGAAAATGGCAGGTGCTTACACTCAGTTTCTCCTGAACCAAAAATGTGCTTCTTCTGCACTTGTTCACCTCCCAGAATTGCCTCTTTTTCTCCTGCATGGAAATTTCCCCAGAGACTAAACGGAAGCATCAGGCGCATTCTGGGTGCCTGTGGAAAATGTAGAGACTGGGAAAAGGTTACACAGCACTTTGAGTTAATGTGCAATGAGCATAAAAAAGACAAGAGAAAGAGTTTACAGGTGGTGTGGGCCTGGATTCAGGGAGAACTCACCACACATCCTCTGCTACAGGACACTAGAATGATCTGCATGCCTGAAATAATTTGGGGGATTCTGCTCAGCAAGACACTGTAAAGAAGTATTCTTGCAACTGATGGGAAAGAAAAACATAAAATACATTTTTTTTAAAAAAAGTAGGAAAGTAAAAAAAAAAATAAGGAAGTCAAAATGACTTATTTTAGGTCAAATTGGAATCAGCATCTCTAGGAGTTTTAGAAGATTTTGTAAACCTAATGACATTGTTCTAATCCCTGTAAAGTGGTGAGAATTCAGTGATATGGCAATGTTGGAGGTAAAATATAGAAAGTTTTCTACCTGGCTGGTAAACGCCCCTGTCCTGTGGTCCCTCAAGAGACTGTGGGAGCTAGCAATGGAAGGGTTACTGGTTCAACAGAGGCATCTGAGAACCAGGCCCTCGGCTTTTGACCAGAGCCTATCCTATTTGGTTCAGAACTCCTGGGAGCAGGAATGTGTCTACTGGGTCACCCTTTCTCCAGAGCACTTTCCTTGACCCTCTACATGGGGTCGACTGCCCCTCTCCCTGGTCTCCCACCCCTAACTCATTTGCTTTTTCTTTCACAGTTTATACCAGACTGTGTTACCCATACACTAGATATCCGTTACACACACACTCACACACAAACCCCTATCTAGCTGAAGATGCATCAATTACTCACTAGTACAGGGATTGGCACACCAGACAACCTCAGTGCAACCTGGTGATTTCATTAATTGCACAAATGGAAAGAGGCCCAGATATACCATGGGAAATGGTACTTGTTAAATTTTATGCTGACTAGCACACCCAGGTGTTTTCTGAAGCTGATATAACATACCTAAATGCATCTTCCACATTTGTTCAAATATAAACCATTTCCCATTATGCCTCTCTTCTGGTTGCACCTATGTCAGCCAGCTGTCCAAGAAATAATAGCTTAACGTGTGCAAGCCTCTCTGAAACCATGGTAAAATCCAGGCATGAGAAGGCAGCTCACTCACATGGCCATGAACAGAATCACAGCTTAGCTACAGTGGGGAAGTCTAGGTTAAAATACCACCTCATGCACTGGATTTACCGAGTCCTGGCACCAGAAGCATTTTGTTTGTTCTATTACTTCACCCTTGCAAGAACTCTATGAGGCAGTTATCAGTTCCATTTTATAGATGAAGAAAATAGAGAGTCTGATAAAAATATTATCCAAAATGACAGAGTTAGTAATAAACATGGTCAGGAGTTAACCCCAGGACTTCTGAACTTAAGCACATAGCTTTCTAACCTAACCTCCAAACGAGATATTCTGACTCAAAGTTATGTCTGTTCTCTAAAAAGCAGTGGCCAGGGAACTCACACTCTCCTAAATGTCCCAACACAGTTGTAAGTCTGAAGAAAAAACGAGGGTAGCACACTTCTAGAGAAGACTTTGCAAGTACCCTGTGCTGAAGAGAAGCTGCTTGCCTCCTGCTTGAGACCACAGGGAGAAAGGCCCAGTACCTTTGCCTTCTAACACAGAAGCACGCAGAATTCAGAGATAAAGGATTGTAGCAAGACTGAGACCACGCCTTGTCCCCAGAACTGAGCTCAGTAATTGCCATGGACTTAAACTAAAACTGTACATCTAAATCAGTGCTTTGAAGCTTAAGGACATTAGAAAAGTAGCATTAAGGAAGTGAGGGGGGATGGGCATGACAAAAACTGTGAAAACTGGAGTGGGTCCAAAGTGAATATGAAGAGACATATTTAAGAGAAGAAAAATAAAGGAGCTAAAATATATAGCTTGGCCAGCAGGCAAAAATAAAGGAAGCATAAAAGACTACAAATATTTGAAAGGTGCTAAAAGAGCAAGGAGAACCATTCTTATGGCTTTTAACATGGATTAAGGGGGAGTAATGAGGGAAAGCGAGCTGGAGTAGGAAATAAGCATGCAAGGCAGGCACGGTTCAGGGACACGTTGTGTCAGAAAGGTGCTTTGACACAAGGAATCTGGAGTCCCAAGGCTCCAGACTTAGCATTTGACAGCCTTGCACAAGCCCTGCCCTTGTTCATTCACACTTCTACACAGCAAGTAGCAGGAACACTGCACATACCCAGGCCAGGTTACCCACCCTAGCACACTCTAGCCTTCCAGGGAAGAGAAATACTAACACTCTGTGGCAACACAGAGAAAAGAACTTGATAAAAGGAGCTGCAGAAAGATGGCAGGGGTTTGACTTGCTTCTGAGATAGAGCCATCTCTCTAGGAAACAAAGAGCTACACTCACACTGTGAGAACTAGGTGACCCTTACTGCAGATAGAGTCAGGGGCAGTTCCAGGAAGAAGAGTAGGTGAAGAGGAAGGCAGCAAGAGATGAAGAACCTAGAAGAGGTGTGGAGTATGAGAAGGAGGCTGGCGGGGAGGAGAAGGGAAGGCAAGAACCAAGTCAAAGTGGCAGGCAGGCTAGGCACCTGGAGAACAATGGCAGCTATTGAAGGCTGACAAATCAGGTGGTCGGGGAGAAGCAGGATCACACATCTTCTATGCGATCAGTGACAACAGCTTCAGGAAAAGCAAGCCGGAAGTTGTGCAGTAGTCCATGAAAAAATACAGAGAAAATCTTGCCTAACGTAGGAACCCATGAGCCAAGCAGAACTTTGTGAAGGGAAATCCTCACAGACGCATACTCCAGGCAAAGGCAGAGAGACAGCAGGGGCACAGAGAACCTGGAACTTCTTCTGCAGCAGGCAGTGAGCAGAAGCAACAGGGGCTAGTCATGAAGAGCCTGAGTGTGACGCCCACAGGTGGAGACATTGCCCTCATGCAGTAGAGCAGAGCAGTTTGGAGCACAGGTATGTATCATGACAACCAAGACCCCAGTACCAGCTCAGCTACAGCCTCACTATGTGCTGGTGGTCAGGGACTTATGCCAAGCGTCAGTTTCTTCCGTTGTAAAATGACAGCACTGTGTTGAAAAAAAGATGGAGCGGGCAGTGAGTGGTCATGGAAGGAGTGAGATTCACTCTGGGTCTTCCTGGGACATCACATGGAATTTGTTATTATTTTCCTTCTCCTGAGACCCTCAAGAGGTTAACTTTGGGCTTTTCCAGAGGTTTGGAGTGGAGAAGGAACTCAAAGTGATTTGAAAGCATAGTTTTTCTTCTAACCCAGAGCCAGGTAACATGGAGGCTCCTTTAGGCTCCTGATTCTTTGTCCTCTGTCCTTCCTTGAACAGAAATCATCTTCTCTCTGGCCAGGACCTGTCTCTTCAGCCCCAGGGCTATGAATGCCCTCCATTGTTCACCTGAGGCAACAGGCCAGCCCTCTCAGTGGTGCAGCCTCTCTGCCCCGGCTCTTACTGCAGACAGAATTGCTGCTTGACCCTCTCATAGCCCAGTCAGCTGGTCACCCTGACCTAGAGAAGTTATGCAATCTATTTGGAGCCTGCAATGGGCCCTGAGATGAATGCAATATACCTGCCCTCTGGACCAGTGCTTGCCCAACTCTTCCACCCAGTGTCCCGTGGGTGGTATGCTATTTGCCAGCTAAGTCTCATGGCTATGGGGCTGACCCAGAATGCAAACCACCATGATCAAAATCCGTCTCCACTAAGCAGTTATGTGACCCTCGCTGGGTTACATTTTCTATTTCCTCCTTCCTCATTAGTAACAAAGATAATAATGGTGTCTACTTCATGAGATGCTTGGGAGAGAGGGTCACATACACAAAAGTATGCAAAATATTTAATAAATATTTACCAGGACATAAGAGAACCTCTGCTGTGACACACTACAATGACAGTAATGATGACAATGACTAAAGGGATTTTATGCTTGAAGTAATAGTAAGAACATAATAAGAAAATTTGTAAATCTACTGTCTCAGTCCAATTTCCACTGCTATAAATGAACTTTACAGAATGAAAAATTTATAAAGATTAGATACTTATTTAGTTCATGCTTCTGGAGGCTACAAAGTTCAAGACTAAGGTCTTTGCCACTGGGGAGGTCTTCTTGCTATATCTGGTGGAGGCATCTCATGGTCAGATGGCGCAAGCATGTCAGAGAGAGCTAGATTTTACAGCAGATCCATTCTTGCAATAACATTCATCCATTAATCCACTGATTTATGATTATGACTAAAAAAGAATTAATCCATTCATGAAAGCAAGCCCTCATTGACCCAATCACCTCCCAAAGATCTCCCCTTTCATGCAGCATTACTGTATGACTTTGGGAATTAACTTCCCAGTGCATGAAATTTGGAGAATACATTCAAACTGTAACCCTCCAACAGGTATGTGCTATGAGCAAGAAACTCTTCCAATGTGCATGTGCATGTATGCACACATGTGTGTGTGATCATTTGATCCTCATAACAACACTCTGAAGGGGTACAATATTGTTCCTCTTTCACACACAAGGAAAGTGGGGCACAGAACTCCAAGTAGCTTGACCAAATCACATAGCTGGTAGGTCACAGACTCAAGATTTAAATCCAGAGATTATCCCCAAAGATCATCTCTCAACTAAAGTTCACCCTCGGAGAACTAGGGCCCAAATCCAAACCTAAAAGACTCCCAAAGCCACAGTCTTCCATCACGCATACCCCGTCCTGGTCCTCTTGGCAGCCTGGCGATGGCCCAGATCTGTGGGAGGCTAGCAGCTGACTCACAGCATTTCTAGGGGGTTCCCTAAGAGGCCGCAGAGCCAGCAGAGCAGCGCCAGCAATTCTGTAGGCCTGGGGGTGCTGAGACCAGCAGGAATTGCCCTGGGGATTAAGAGAAGGGATCACGAGGGTTTTTTTTTATTTTTTTTTTCCCTCCTGGACTCTGTCCAAGACCCTGAGATTAGCAGAATAAAGCCCAGATGGGGTATTGAATCTGCACATTCTAGCTACCAACATTTAAAATCTTAGCTCCTGTCCCAAACTCAGAATGACTCAGAGCAAATATGACCCTTGACCTAAGAACGTGTGCTCAGCAGGTCACGTCAGCTTCCAGGATGGTGCATGCGTGCTCTTCCTCTCTTAGTCCTCTACCTTTCTGCTTCTTACAGATCCGGGCTCTGTGAAACGAGTGGCTGTTCCCAATCCCGCCAGGTCTCAAACACCCTGCCCATGTGCAATGGCAAGGAGCAGTGACTGCTCTGCAGCAGAGCTGCACACCATCCCCGAGCCCCACAGCAGCCCTGCACTGGCCAGCTACTTACCTGTGAACCGCTGTGGCTTTTCACTTATGTGGAACATGACACTGCTATAGGAAGCAATGCCCCAAGCCCTGTCCCTTAGTCTGCAGGCCCCTTCAGTCC
This sequence comes from Chinchilla lanigera, assembly GCF_000276665.1. Taxonomy (NCBI): domain Eukaryota; kingdom Metazoa; phylum Chordata; class Mammalia; order Rodentia; family Chinchillidae; genus Chinchilla; species Chinchilla lanigera. The sequence continues at coordinate 9,075,874 of NW_004955480.1, read as the reverse complement.
TGAAAAAGCCTTTCTTCTCCCTCACCTGGCACCAGGCATCTTAGGCACAGCTGCACTTAGGGGCCTTCAGATGCCAACCCCTGGGTCTGGGCTGGGGAGGGAAGACTCTTTTCATTTCATCCAGAACTTGGGGTAGATCTTTTTTGTGCTTATACCTCTGGATAGAAAGGTCAATAAAAACAACAACCTGCAAAAGGAAGGATGAGGCAAGGAAAGGTAGTACGAAGCAGCCTAATATTTGACTAAATAGAAATGAAGAAAGCAGTGTGAATCATCATCTACCACAGGTGCCCACAAAGCTCAGCATGGGACTGAGGTGTGAAAACATAGTCTGCCACCTGTTTTTTTTTTATAACTCAAGTTTTATTAGAACATGGTAATACCCATTTGTTTACATATGGTGTCTTATGTCCTGCAGCAGCAAAGATGGAAACCATATGCCCTAGAAGCACAAAATATTTCTTATCTGGCCCTTTACAGAAAAACATTGCTGGTGCCCAGTTCTATTACAGTTTAGGTTCTGTTAAGTGTTTTATAAATTTAGTTCTATTTAATCATCACAGTCACTCTTATATTGTAGATATTATTACTTCTATTTTGCAGCTAGGGTCTTAGAGAAGTGAAGTAACTGCTTCCAAGTCACATAAAAGTATCTAGATTGGACCCAAAGATACTGCTCTTCTTCTGCACCTGTGAGCTGAGATTGTGCTCAATAGCTGAGCAAGAAGGTTTCAGTGCATGGTGGGGGGGAAAAACAGCTGCACCGTAGCTTGGCCCAGGTGCGGACCAGTTGGTGGGAGTAAGCACAGCCAGTAGCACAAGAGACTGCGAGAAAGAAGAGTGTTAGATTTCTACAGCCAGAACAGTCTTCAAAATCAAGGCTATCGACTGGAGACCACACCAAGGGCCACGCCATGAGTAAGGTCACAGGGAGAAAGGCCTGGGTGATTAGCATGACACTCAAGAGTCCAGTGCTTCTGTCCTTGCCAAGCTGGCCTCCCCCTCTAAACCCTGTATTTTCTGAGTGCTGGTCACAGTCCTCAGGAGCACCAAAGCCATGAGTTCCTTTACACTGTTTGGAGCCATCATCAAACCAGTTACAGACCTGATGTTTGTTTTAACTGCAAGCCCTCATGTGACTATAGTTTCTGTTTGACCAGGTGCAGAGAAACGACATAGCATTGGAAACCAGCTGACCTGGCATCCTGTTTGTCACCAGCTCCATATGTGATCTTGGACAAGTCACTTGAACGCCCTGGCCCCAACATTCAGCTGTATCCAGTGTAAGGACTGAGACAGACGCTTCCCAGTCAGCTCAGACTTTCAGATTGAATAAGATAGATGAATAGAAAAGCCATTATGGAGCCCAATTCCACACGCTGGTTGATCAGCCTTCCTTTCTAGTTGGACTTGATTTTACAAAATGAAAAAAATCAGTAATGTATAACTTGAATTTGTGAGACTTTAGAGATCTTTAAATAGAATTCAGGTATTCATTCCACAAAAAGAATTGATTGAGTCTAATTCTTAGCAGGACTTAAGCTGAATGCCAGGATACAATTCTGAATAAAACAGGTAACCAGACAGCCCAACAGAGTGTGACAAATGCCACATCAAAAGGCAGCTGAGAGCAGCGAGACCGTGTGGCTCTGAAGCCAGACAATCTGGGTTCAAACCTGACTGTGCCATTAAGGATCTGTGCGACTTAGCCAAATTGCCTAATTTTTCCGTGCCAGATGTCCTCATCTATAAAGCAGATATAAAAATAGTGTCTGTCGCAAGCGACTGCACTGGATCAATTGAGCCAGTTCTTGCACAGTTCTTAGATTTGTTCTTGCACAGAGGAAGCTCTGCGAGAACTTTGGCAGTGGTGACAATGATAGAGATTTACTGGGTGACAAAAGATCAAATAGAAGGCATCCATACGATCAAGGCCAGGGTGGAAGACATAGCAATGAAAGCTTCCCCGAGGTAGTAACATCAAAACTAAGCTCCAGAGGTGAGCAGATGTGAGCAGAGGAAGGAAGAATGTGGGAAGAGGAGATGTCCCAGGCAGTAGGCAGGAGTGTGCAGGAGCCCAGAGACAAGGGCTTGTGTCTAGGGGGACCAACAAGAGGGGAGACTAGGAGAACAGCCTAAATCTGATCAGAAAAGCTCTATAATCACAGTGTCCCACTACTCCTTGTAACTAGAGAATGTGACCAGATGCACAACTCATTTGCAAAGCCATGTGGTCAACCTAGGGGACGCCCACCCTTGCCTTGGAGGCCATGCCAGCAGTGGGAGTTGGGAGTCAAGTTGGTGTGTGGTTTGCCAGGAGTTACTGGGTGCAGTGAGACCACTCAGGAAAGCCAAGGGCCACTGCCAAAATTGAAGGAGAAGAACTAGGGGCAAAAGCAAAGCCCAAAAATCCAGAGAGCACCCAAGATGGAAAAGATGGAAAGGAAAAGGGAGAGAGGTCCGAGTAAGAGAGAAGTGACAGGGTTCAAGACCCATGTCCAGAGAGAGAGCCAGAATCTTATTGGCCTGTTTCTCTGGGTCCAATCACAGGTGTGCAGCCAGGTATCTTATAAGTCCAGCACTCTGGGAGGTTGAGGTACGAGGATCACAGGTTGGAGCTCACCCTGGGCAACTTGGTGACTTAACAAGACCCCATCTAAAAATAAAAAATAAAAAGAGCTGCAGATACAGCTCAGTGCTAAGCCTCTGGGTTCAATCCACAGTCTTAAAAATAAAAACAGGTGTACAGGTAGAGCGGATTGACTTAGTAGCCAAGGTCTGCATAGTTAAGAGGCATCCTTCAGCATGAAATCCTGGGGACTGACAGACAGTCCCCATGGGATAGAGAGATACCGTCATCTAGGTTGAAGGTAGAGCAACGCCCCCCGCCTCCAGAGCCACGGTGGTTCACATCATCATCTTCATCCCAGTGAGTGTAGGAGAGAGGTGCCGGGGAAGACATAGCTTTCAGCAGCTGCAGATGTGAAGACAGAAAATGTTTACAAGAGCCTCCATACCTGTGCCTCAATCATGAATAGGTCATGCTTAAGACAGTGCTTCAAATGTAGCAAATTAGTCCTTAATTTGGCTTAACTTTATTCACTCACCTAATGTATTGAAGCCTGCTCCTAGGCTCCGTATTGGTTCAAAACATAAAGATGAGTAAGGTCTGATCCCTACAGTCAAAGAGCTTGGCATCCACTGAGAAAGACAGGCAAGGAAAAGGGTGAGGCTACAGTGACTGCTACAGAGAGAAGATAGGGATGCTGTGCAAGCCCCAGGAAACTGAGAAAAAGAAAATAGGATAGAGGCAAATATAGATGGTAAGGACAGCATAAGACATCCTGACCTCTCACAATTCTAAGGATGGTCCAGGGAGAGAGAAAAAACAAAATAACAAGGGCCAGGAAAAGAGAAGCTGCAGACTGCAGCTTACAGACCCATTGGCTGCCTGTTAGAGAAGACCAGTTCTGTCCTCCATTATGAAATTTTTTAAAAATGCTACATTCAGCACTTTTGTGGCTTGGAACAAATATATATTTTAAAGACTTACAAACAAGTTTTGACCCAGTCTCCTTTCCTTCCTGATATTCAAGCTTCTGGGCTTTTATTGTTCTCGATCGATTTATAGATGCAATAAAAATAAATATGAGATGCAACTGATTTGTCCTATGTGAGAAAGAAGGCATCAGCGAGTTTCAAATACATTCCGGGTTTCTATTTCCACTTGAAGCTTCATGTTTTGAAAATTAAGTGTTTTAAAGGTTAGAACAACTATAACTCTTCGAGGCTGAAGCGCTGAAACATTTAAAGCAAGAATAAAAGGTCTTTGCCTACAAAGTGAAGTGAGAATGGAAGAAATGCAGAAAAACTCAAGGCCCTCAAACCTCCTGTTTTCTTTAGCTTTCTGCCTTTTTGGTAACCATGGTAGTTTGGAGTCCCATCTTCCACAGCAGAGAAATACTTTCATTTGCTCACAGGAAGACACCAAAAAACAAATATATTCATGTTTCTTCTGAGTAAAAGACATCAAAGCACTGTTGCGTCAAACTGTTTTTAATTAAAGTTCACAAGTATACATGCTTTTAGTAGGAAAACTGGAAAGTGCAGAAAAACATAGAAAAGGAATATGTAACCCAAAATTCCAAACTTTGTGATAACGAGGATGAGTTGGGCAATCTTTCTTTTCTGATGCTGTTTTAATGCCTATTTTGCTGCTTTTCTACTGACTTGCTTCAAGTAGTAAACACTTGCTGTATACCCACATGCATATTCAACTTTTTCCCTTAATCTTGTGCTGTAAGCATTTTTGGGGAGATGTTATCATGCACCATCCCCATACACCTGATGTCTGTACCACATCTCACAGGGGCAATGCAGCCTGGATTTGGGAACAAGAACTGAGAGATGCACCCAGCAGAATGGGTGTAATGAGGAACATCACATTTTAAACTTTACCCTAACTTTTGAGCTGCGTTGAACTGAGACTTCTACCCAATAGCTAATGAGAATAAAAGATATACAAACAGACCATGGTCATGTTACAGAGAAGACCAAACTTGGCCCACCAGGCTGCAGCAACCATCACAAGAACCCTCCATCTATAATGCCCGTCCCAGGAGCCAGCCTCTGTCCAGGATCCGATTTACAGGGCATCTGGATGACAGTACAGTGACTGGTAATCTCTAGTCATTAGTCCAAGAAGCCACATGAAGACTCCTGAAATAATTAACCCAATAGGATCAGGACTTGATTAAAAATTGCCAGGTTCCCTAAATTTGCCCCTACTTCCAAATTAGGAAAAATCAGAGGAAACCAAGCATGCACCCCAACCAATCACCTAGGGTGCCCTGTTTTGCGTTAGATTGTCCTCAGTTTCTCCAAGCTACTCAGGGCACAGCTGAAGCCTCCTTTCTGGATTCCTCTGCCGGCCTTGGTCTCACAAGTGATGGAGGACAATAACCCTGTTTTGACAACCTTGAAATAATTAACATTTGCTTAATTATATTTGGTTAGCCTCCCCTTATTTCCACAAAGCTGTACCTCCTTCCTTTATTTTTCTCATTTCTATTACAAAACTTCAGTAGACCCTGATGTCACTTTTGCAAAAGGAGACAATCCCTCAAAGAGTTTTAGTCATCACACTAAAGTTCTGTACTACCCCCTGCCTGTCTGGAGGTGGAGTCATTTTATGCTAGGCTGACATGGAGGAAAGGAAGAGGGAAGGTCGGGCAAATGGCTGTAAGAAGAATTAAGGTGTGTTGCATACATGTACCAACTCCACACAGTGAATGTGATCTTTATGTAGTGCGAACATGTACTAATAAAAATAAAAACTTAGTAAAACACACAGAAGCTGATGAGCTGGGTGAGTGACCTTTGTGTGTACACCACTATGGGGCATATAAAGTCACTTGAAACTTGAAAATCAATCAAAGACATGTGCAGAAATTTAGGGAATTTTATAAGGTGCTATTTCCACAGTCTATTGCAAAAAATGTTAATACTTGCTATGTGAAAAAAGAAACTTTATGGCAATGTATTTAGAAGATGCTATATAAAACTGCATTAAGCAAGACTTTCATTGAGCATTTAATTTGCAGAAAGGGAGAAATCTTAAATGTATTTCTAAACATAATTGATTCTGGAACTCATTCCGAGCAGAGCACCTTTGGGCTCTAGAATACAGAGAACATACTATGGGAAAGTATGAGGAGATTGTTTAAGGTATTTGAACATTTTTCCCCTCTGAAAGGAAGTAACTAGCATAAAAGAGAATACCACCTCCTTAGGAGAAGCTATACCTTCCATGCCCCAGGCATTATGCTGTTTTATTATGTTATTTAGCTTTCACAGTATCCCCAGGAGTTAGGCACTATTATGACATCTGTTTCACAAATGAGGAAGAATAGAGCAGAAGAGGTTGAATAACTTGTCCAAGAATTGCCTTCGAGGAAGCACTCACTAACTATTCTGCCTTGGCACCCTGGCCTCAGGGGACATGGCTCACTGTGACCCAAGGAAGGGCAAAGATGCTTCCTTCACAAAGGTCACCTCTGCCTGTGTATCTGAGGAGGACTGAATGCCCCTCTGAAGAAACTATGCCAAAGGAGAGTGTCCATCAGGGAAATGCACATGAGATCCCTGACTCCAGTACTCAAGTTTGCATTGCTGTTAAGAATATAGCTTTGTGGGCTAAATTGTGCTCCCCCTAAACTCATACAATGAAAGCTTAAACTCCCAGTGTGAGTGTATCTAAAGACAGTGTTTTTAGGATGAAATTAAATTTTAGGGTCACACAGGTGGGACCTTAAATATAGGCCTGTGAGTTTACAAAGAGAGAAGGGTATTCTTTTTCTTTCTGCCATGTGAAAATATAACAAGAAATAGACCATCAAAAAGCCAGGAAAAATCCCCTCATTAGGAGTCAGATCAGTGGGAACCTTGCTGTTGTACTCCAGGTTCCAAGAACTGGCAGAATATGTATTTCTGCTGTTTGAGTCATCTGGTCTACCTGGTTTTGTTTTGGTATCTGAGCTAAGACATAATTCTAACCCTCTGTACCTCAGAAGGTGATAATATTTGGAAACAGAGCCTTGAAAGGAGTAATTAAGTTAAAATGATACTGTTAGGATGAGTCCAAATCCAGTCTGGTGTCCTTATAAAAGAAGATTGGGGCATACAAAAGGAAGCCAAGGGTGTGCATGACTGAGAGATAATAATGTGAAGAGGCAGAAAGAAGGTGGCCATCTGCAAGAGGCCTTGCCCAATTCCATCAACCCTTTGATCTTAGACTTCCAGCCTCCAAACTGTGAGAAAGTATATTTTTGTTGCTTACACCAACCAGTCTACGGCATTTGATTATGGCAGCACTAGCAAAACCATTGCAGGGTCAGACTCACCAGGTTGAAATCCCAGCACCTTCCCTTACTAGGAAAGTGACTTCCAAAAAATTCACTTAACTTTTCTGAGCTACAACTTTCTTGTCTGAAAAACTGAGATGGTGGTGGCACCTACTGATGTTTTAGAGTTAACATGAAGTTGATGGGATCACACATCGCCCAAGTAGCTGGCATGTAGTGAATACATAATCAGTTGAGCCATCATTCCTGCTGTGGTTTACTCCCCTCAAGGACAGTCTACTTATAACTCCCACTGCTGAGCATTATTTCACTGGTGCCTAGAACTTTCAAGTGCAAGTCAGGAAGAGAAGACAAAAGCAAGCCCATTGGCCACTAAGACACCAACCCCTTTCCTATTCATGACTAAGGATCCACCAGTCCACAAAGATGACATTAGAAATGTCAAAGTGCACACACAGCATCAGAGCAGGTTGCCCTTGTCCCTCTAACCCCTATGCATCAGCATGCCTCCATATGGCCATGCTAACAGAAGATGCACACAGTTTAAGGAGGTGTTTGGTTTCCTCTTCAAGCCAATAAAACCTGGTTTCAATTATTAAAGTGGATCTTTAACTAGTAGCTTCTGTAAGGAGTGGCTCGAAGCAGAGACAGCCAAGACCATGAGGCCTGAGTAAAGGCAACATGGCCTGCAATTTATTGTGCCTGGATGCAGGCAGACAGAGGGTGAAAATGCTCTCTTTAGGGAGCAAAGGGAAGTTGGCTTTTTTGAAAGACAGCAAGGGACATTAGGCAGGAAGATCTTAATAAACATCAGTAATCAAAGTTCTCTGGATCTTTCATGCCTTAGTGGGAAAAGTCCTTGAAGCATCCTGTCTAAATTTTTGGTTGTCTCCAGATATCTGGGGACCCACAAGATTCCTTGCCTCATCTTCTCTTTTATGGTATCCTGTGTTTGCCTAGGGAACCTGTATCCATGAGAGTTTACTAGAGGAACAGACATAACACAAAATATACAAATGTATGAGAAATTATAAGAATGGCTTATGATGGTCAGTCAGCCACAGAGTTGAATGAGGAAGCATGCAGAGGGTGTCTGCATGCTGGAGGCTGAAGAGCCCAGTCCAAGGTCTAAAGTTCATTGCAGTGTTCCGTGCAAGTCCGTGTCAGAAGGCTGACAGATCTTTGATGGGACGTTGAAGACTCTATGCCAAAAAGCTGAATAGTCTACACCAGAAGGCTGAAGCTGAACAATCTTCACAAGTGGAAGCTGAACAATTGGTGCCAGAAGCCAGAAGATGACATCCAAGCTGAAAGTGTAGAAAGGAACACTTCCAAAGAACCAGCATTAAGTCTATCAACATTATATTACATTAGAACCATTACATTTCACCCCTCATCCTCATGCCTTTATGCAAAAGGCATTTAGCCCATCTGCAAGAGTTTCTAAGGTTTCTGTATCTAAGGATACAGGTTCCCTAATAGTTTCATCACTGCTGAAATGTCCAAGCACTGCTGAGATGTAAGGTAAACTCTTAGCTGCAACCCCTTGTACAAATAAGAAATTAAACATTTCCAACGTTCAACGGCATAAGACAAACATTTTCATTCCAAAAGTTACAAATAGGGGGACACAAAGGATTGAGGCCAAACCAAGTCCAGAATCCAGGAGGGCAAACATTAAATCTTGCAGCTCTGTATCCAGCATCTAAGGCAATCTGTGGCAAATTGTGAGATCCAAAGAGCTTGGATGGCTCCACACCTATGGTACTTCTGGTGGTTGTAGCTCCCACAGCTTCTCTTTTGGGCCCACTTTTCTCCTTCCTTGTAGCTTTGCTTAGATGATCTGTAGTCCTGGATTTTCCACACTTCTGGGGTCTCCACTGCACCTTTGGCTTCACACACTGCCCTCTCAGGGGGCACACTGACTGGCCTCCCAGGCCTTCTGAAATCAAGATGAAAGCTTTTTCACCCCATAACTCTTGCATTCTGCATTCACCTATAACCAGTGCCATATGGGTGATGCCAAGGTCTGCTGCCAGCTGGAGTAGTAGCCAGGCTTTCTTCTGTCTTAGTGGTAGAAGTGGAGTGCCTTGATCACTGAGTACTGGGAATACAATTCTGAGGAACAAATTTTCTATGCCACTGCCATTTTGGAACATGGTGCTCTGTGGCTTTCTCCTCATAGCAAAGTCTTTAACTTTTGTAGTTTTGAAGCTGCAAAGGATGGAAACTTGCTACTTCTTGTGATGCCCTCCAAGTATCTTTTATATTCTCCTGTTCCTTTCAGCAATGGAGATCTTCTCAGTTCTATCTATGCAGTCCACAGCTTTAGTGGAGCTCCTCTTCTGGTCAAACTCAAAACATTTTAAATCATCCTGCTGAGCTCTTTGCTCTTGATTTGCAACATAAATCTGGCTAAAATAACCCAACAATAGCCATGACACCACCACAATATTTGACTGCCTTGTAGTTTCTTGTCACAGATTAATTAGTCTGCTGCCCTTAATCTCAGTCTCAGGCAAAGTCTCTGGACATGAACAAAATGCCAACAAACTTTCTCCCAGTGTATAATATGCATGTTCTAGAGCCCAGCATCCAATGTAATCCTTCATCCCAGCAGAAACCTCTTGAGCCTGTTCTTTACTGGTTTTCTGGTCTTTTGAGCTCTGACCAGAATCTCCCATACAGAACAGCTTGAGGCATTCCAGTTCTACTCTTTCAGGCAACATTTGTGAACATTTCCAAAATCTTCCCACAAACCATTCCCAAAGGCTCTTGAAACACATGGTCAGGGGCAGTCACAGCAATGAGCCCACTTCTGTTACCAAATTCTGTCTTGGTTGCTTATCTCTGTTGCTGAGACAAAATACCTGACACCCAAAGTTAAGGAAGGAAAGGTTTATTTAGTTCACAGTTTATGGAGGTTTCAGTCCGTAATCAACTGGCTCCAAGGTAGAATGGCCCAAGGTGGAGGGACAACAGTTCAAGGTGGCAGAAAACAGAAAATCCAGAGCAAAAGGATGGGGAAAGCAAGCCTCTTTTCCTCTCTTATATTGGAGGCAGTCCAGCCTCCTAAGGTGGGTGTAGCACTCACATCATCTCTATGCTCTCCTCTTGCACAGGATGAGGATGTTTACAAAGTGAGAACGCTGGCCACCTGCTGAGTCACGTTAGTTAAACTTCTAAACTTCTCAAAATGACACAATGTATCAACCACTACAGCATCTGTGCTGAGTTGAGAACAAACGCCTTTTCTGGCAGACCGGTCGGGTGTTGGGAAAGTCATGTCCAAACCGAGGCTTACAGCCACTTACCATTTTTTAACAGTATATCTATACCATATAATGAGTCATGGCCATTTCTGTCTGGGATGCTAGCTCAATCTGTCACCTGGTAGTTGTAAAAGGGCAAATGAAGGGGTGTTTTCGGGGTTATTAGCACATTACTATGTCTTTGTGATTCTTTCATCTCACAGCTAAAGAGAAGTGGACCAAAAAGGGTGTTACAGCTTAGTCACACACATTAGGTAACTTACTGACCAGTTTTGAGGGATATCTAATAGATGTTAAAACCTCTGAAACTGCCCACCTCTTCTCAAGGCCTGGAACTCTAGCTGGGTTCATCCTGAAGGGTCTTTCAAAGTGGCTTAACATCTCATTGTATGGAGTGGAGTTCAGTTATATAGTGACAATGTGTTTATGGAAGGCTGAAGTACTAATAAAATAATTTTCATCTCAGGCACAATAGCTAACACTTCTGTAGTTCATAATATTTTCTAAACAAGGTCTTTCATTCATACAATGAATATTTATTTACTTATTTATTTATTTGTAGGAACTGAACTCAGGATCTTGTGCCACTGAGCTATCTCCCCAGCCCACAATATTTACTGAATGTCAAACAACAAAATAGGGCAAATGTTTCCTTTTCATGGCATTTACCTTCCAGTCAGGGAGCCAGGCTGGAGTAATTAAGTTATCATTCATAGGATGATAAAGGTTAAAGGAGAATAATTTGTAGAAGAGAAGGTTAGGGAGGTATGGCTTGTAAGAACTACCAAGGAAGTACTTGCTTGAAAGAATGATCCAGGAAATAGTTGTTTAAAGACTGACATTGAACAAAAGTCAGAAGAATAAGGAAAATGTATTTACTGATACCAACTATCTCATCTAATCTACTCTACAACTAGAGATTGTGCTTATTCCCATTTAAGTCTATGTGTACATGTTCATATCTACATCTTTATATGTGTCTACCTTTCTAAAGAGATTTATAAATGATCAGATCATATCACTAGAGAGGCTGGCACTCCCCAAGACCTCCAAGTCCAGGAGGGTGAGTCAACCGATTAGAGCCCCACAACAGCACATGAATATTCTAAGTCCAAATATTGGAAGACTCAGAACCCAGGAAGAGCCAAAGCTTCAGTCTGAATCCAGCAAAACGGAAAAAACGTTCTTATTTGGAGGACTGTCAGCCATTTTGCTCTATTCTGCTCTTCAACTGATTGGCTAGGGCCCGCTTACATTAAGGAAGCCAGTCTACACTACTCGGGCTACTGATTCAGATGTTAACCTTATCCAAAAATGCCCTCACAGAAACACCAGGAATAATGTAATACCTGGGTACTCTGAAGCCTTGTTAAACTGATAAGTAAAATTAAGCATCACAATTGTAAACACTATGCAGTGGTTACTGCAGAATGGTATGGCTTGGTATATAATGGCATGGTACAGGATGGAGTAGAATGAGATGATATTACTAGAGAGACCTCAGTTAAAAACCTGATTCCATTCTTTTTTAGCTTTCATAACTTAAGGATATGATCATACTGTCTGAATTTAGGTTCCCTTATCTATAAATTAGGTATGGCCACGCCTACCCCTTGAGGCAACTGGGAGAATTAAAAGAGCTTGTGGGAAAAGAACCTAAGCTGATGTCCAGGCCAGAACAAAGAATCAACGGGTCATGGAACATATCTTCACCAGGTTGGTGGGTCTGTGCTAGGCCCTTCCTCACATATCGTCTCATTGCATGTGGGCTTTTTTAAGGCTCCTCACTGGAAAGAGAATTATCCTGAGCCAGGCTACATAGGTATACTCTTGGATCCCTGGACCCTAAGCTCTGGGATTTTTTTCAGGAAGCTTTTGACTCTTTAGAATCCAGGAAACATTGCATTCCAGGCAGATTGGGGGTATAGGTGAATAAACCTAGATCCACTATGTAGGAAGGAGTCCTTCAAGGGCTTAGGAAACTGTGCACCTGAGAAATGGGGCCCAGGCTTAATTTCCTAATCAAAATAAGATGAAAGCTTTACTGGGATCTCCACATATACCAGCCCTGAGTCAACCCCTCTCGGCCCTGCTTTTGACCTAGTAAAATGGCTCCAGGCCCCTCAGAAATGAGATATGAGACTGTCCTTGCTCTTCTCTCTACACACAGCAGATGCATCCCTGGGTCCTTTCTCCACCTCCAGGAGGAGAGGGACAATGTTCATTTCTTCCCACCCGGCCTTCCTCTCCGAGGGGTTGCTGCTCCTCCTTCCCCTATGGCCACAGACCAGGTACAATCACCAGTCAGTCACTCAGCTGGCCAAGCATGCCGGGAAATAGTTTGACCTTCCAGAGCCTCAGTTCTTCCATTTGCAATAGAGGACGAATAATATGCACCTCTCAAGGCTTTATTTATAAATAGGCTTTATTGAATTCTTAGTGTGTCCTACATGCTGCGATGATCTCAGCAGGTCTAAGGACTGACAGCTTCACGGGCAGGCCCTGAGCTCAGCAAATGGCTTCCAAACAGGGGCTCCAGATTTTCACTTAGCACGAGATTCTGTAAATTTTACAACCAGTCTTGGCTCTAACAGGCAGGAATTCCCTTTTCTCCTTTTACACATGGGGAAATTATGGTGCAGAAAGGTTTGGGAACTCGTCCAAGGCCCTACAGCTGAGAAATGGTACAACCAAAACGTCTCTTTCTGATCCTTGTTTTTAAAGGCTTTGGCTCATGCCTCGCAGAGAGCTAACTCACTGAGAAGCCCTTGGCCCGTGCTTTGTGACTCTGAGTGGCTTCCTTCCCCTACACCCTCACTTCCTGCTGCCCAAGCAGTCTCTCTCCTTGTGCCAATGGCCTGCAGCCCAGCAGCTATTAAGAAATGACCCCCGGTCGGAAATGCATGATTGTTAAGCACAGGGTCCTCTGAGACCTGCCACAATGAAGTTACTGCTCTGTAGGTTCTCTTGAGGAGGAACATACGGAATAGTGAGATTTCTTTTGGCATGCTCATGTGTTCCTACGACACATTCTGATTACCCTCCCCACTGCTCTCCTGGCCTCTTCCTCCCCTCTCCTCATCCCTTCCTTTTCTGTAACAGTCTCTCTTCTACTTTTGTCTTTTTTTTCATTCCTAGATTTCCTATATGACAGAAGATATGCAATTACTGTCTTCTAGGTCTTTTCTATCTGTTTAATACGATGGTCTGTGGTTCACCCATTTTCCTGCAAATGACAAGACATGGTCTTATTTATGGCTGCATAATACTCCCTTGTGTATATACCAGATTTCCTTTACCCATTCATTCACTGGCAGATACCTAGGCTGATTCAATAGCTTGGCTGTTGTGAATCCATATTGCCCTGATAAACATAGGCAAACATGTATCTCTATAGGACACCCACTTGAATTCTTAGGGGAATATACCAAGGAATGGTATAGATACATTTAATGTTATGTTTAGTTTTTTGAGGAACATCTGTCCTGATTTCCAGAGTCACTGTGCCAATTTACAGTCCCACCAGCATTGTAGGAGGGTTCCTCACCCGCCCCCCCCACATCCTCACTAGCAATTACTGTTTTCTCTTTCCTTAATAATAGTCATTCTGATTGGGTGGAGATGGAATTTCAATGGCCTTTTGATTTGCATTTCCCTAATAGTTTCTGGAGAAGATTAATACCCAAATATATGAAGCATCAAAAAAACTAAATACAAAATAAAACCCACATAACTCAATCAACAAGCAGAGAAATGAAGTAAGCAGAGTGTCTTCTAAAGAGGCAGACACTTGTTACTATCATCTAGGAAAGTGACGTCAGGAATGGGATTGGATGGAGTTTAAGTCTCCTATCCTGGAAGACCTGCCTCTGGTTCTTGACCAGAGAATAATCAATAGTCTCAGGCCACTGATGACAATCTCTCCCATTGTGAGAAGGGGATTAGGGCGCTGAGAATTGGGAGAAACTCTCTCTAGGAAGGGAATCATCAGGGCTAGAAAGCCAGGACAACAGTGGGATCTTGCAGCAGCCATTTGGGGACAGAGGGAAAATCTGACAAGAGAGAATTAGGATGAAGCTTGTGAACCTGGACCTAAGACAGGTATGGCCAGAGTAGGAATCTGTGTCCAGCCTCTTCTCGAGCTTGATTTAAACCTTCCTTTTTATTTTTATCCTTTGCTTTATCTCCATATTTGGTGCTCCTTGTTGTTTTGTTTTGTTTTCTATCCTGTAAATTTGTCTCTGTGTAAAGGAATCAGGAGAATGGAGCCGTGACCTTGTTTGGACCAGAGTTTAAAAGCAGTGAGAATATCTTGTCCCCAGGTAACTCTTCGCGATATGTGGTGATGGCAGCAGTAATGGAATCCAGAGAGGACACGAAGATAACAGTAAGGAGAAAGAGACACATCCCTAATGCTATTCAGCTGTCCCCCTGACCATTGCTCCAAAAACTGACAGTGTTCCCCGACATCACAGATACAGCTCCAAGTTAAAGCAGTTTCACTTTGAGAGGTCTGGGCAGGGCCGGGAACTCTGCATTGGAGCCAAGCTCCCAGCAATGTAGAGCTTGCTGGTGTATAGTCTGCACTGGGAGCAATGCCATCCCAGAGGAGGGCCAACCCCTCTGGCTCAGGCCACAGATGTTTTATCACGGAGACTTTCAGAGGGGAAAAAATGCCAGAATGCTATCACCGGGAAAGAATGCATCCTTTAGAAGAAAGCCTCCAAGCCCTGCAAAGAAAAGAGCTAAGAGGAAAGGGAAGGTGTGGATTTTTCTTTACAAGTTCCCTTTCTTCTTCATGAAGTTTTATATGATTGTAGGAAAGACAAAGAGCCCCAGCTTGTATCCAGGGCCTTACCGGAGTGTCAGCAATTCACATCATGTGAAAAAGCCATGTTTTACTACAGCACTTATTCCTCAAGCAGGCTCAACACAAAACAGCGTTTCCATGGTGCTAAGGATACAGAAAAAAAAAGCTCTGTGATCAAATTAAGGAGACAGCCAGCAAAGAAAGTGGAGCACATTTCTTCCTGGTGACTCCTCAGAATAGAAGAATGAACCCGCAGCTTCATAAATAGCTGAGATAGGCACCCAGGGGCAGGAATCCCCTTTCTCATTTGACTGCAGCCCTCTCCTTGCTCTTTAGCCTCTCTCCTCCCTTCCTTTTTGCTGTAGCAGCAGTGAAATAAATGCCCACACTACCCACAAAACACTGGCATGCAGAGGTTCCTAATTGTTGCAGTAGAGATTTTTTTCAGGTATTCAGAATGGGTGGCAGAGCTGTGACATGAGCACTCATATTCTGCAGATGGAAGCCTAAATTGCTGTCATCCTTTGGGAAAGTTCCTAGAAGGGTGAAAAGTAAACCAATAAAAATCCTTATAATGGGGGCTGGGGATTTAGCTCAGCGGCAAAAGCGCCTGCCTGGCATGCGCAAGGTCGTGAGTTCGGTTCCCGGTACCGGAGGGGGGGAAAAAAAAATCCTTATAATGTTTTAAACAAGGGATTAACTTTCCTGGTCCCATGTTAAAAGATTTTTTAAAAAAAAATCATCCCGGGGGCTGGTGCGTGGACACAACACAGCTCAATGCTTTTGTCATCCACTTTCTGCTTCCCTTTCCCCCTCCCTCCATCTCTCAGTCTCCTTTGCTTTTGAAGATCTATCTCCCTTTTCCCTATTATCTATCTTTTATTTAGTCTGTATTTATATTTTGAGTTTCTCTTATAAGAGAAGCCATGCAATATTTAAAATTGTACATCTGACTTACTTCACTTAACATTACGGTCTCAAGGTGCATCCCTTTCCCTACAAATGACTCAGATTTATTCTTCTTTATGGCAGAGTAGTACTTGATTGTGTATAGACATCACACAGTTTGTACCCGTTCATCTCCTGACAGACATATAGGCTGCTTTCAAAATTTAGCTATTATGAATTATGCTGCTATAAATATGAGTATGCATGTATGACTGTAATATGATGTCTTTAACTTTTTAGGAAGATACCTAGAAGGGAAATAGCTGGATGGAAAGGAATTCTTTTTTAGTTTTTTGAGGAATGCCCACACTAATTTCCATAGTCATTGTACAAGTTTATATTCCCACCAAAAATGGAGATGTCATTTTCCCCCACAACCTCACCGGTATTTGTTACTATTTGATTCATTGATGATAGCCATTCTTTCTAGAGTGACATCAGATTAAAAGGAAGGGAAACAACCAACAGAATGGACACAACAGCCTACAGAAAGGCAAAAAAATGCCAGTTATTCCTTTGACAGAGGACTAATATCTATAATACATAAAGAACTCAAAATTATTAGACACCTCCCCCCCCAAAATAAAAGACTCAATCAAAAAATGGGCAACTGAAATGAATAGATACCTCACAGAAAAAGTACAAATGGCCAACAAATCCATGAAGAAATGTTCAACTGGCCATTAAAAAACGCACCATTTATTAACCCATTAAGGCTCCACCCCCACGGTCCAGACACCTTCCACTAGGGCCCTCCTCCCAGCACCGAGGAATTGAGGAACTAAAGGTCCAACTCACAAACACTGGGGGACACATTCAAACCGCACCAATGAGGTCACATGATAGAAAACTGTACAGTCACTCCAAATGTCTGCGAAACCATCTAATTAGGAAAGTTAGGTGTGATTCTTCACTGCTCCCTCTATCCCTGACCCATGTAAATGACTTGCACATCTCTTTCTATCCAGAGGTGCAATCTATTCTCCTACCCTAGAATCCAGGGGTAGAATCCAGAATCCAGGCCAGCCTTGTAAGTTGCATTGTCAGTGGGTGGTAGTGATGATGGGCCAGTTCTGCACCAAAACATTCATGCCTCCCCTCTCTTCTCCTCCCCTCTCCTTCCCTTCCTTTCCCTTTCCTTCCCTTCCCTCCCCTCCCCTTCTCCACCTCTTCCTCTCTCTCTCTCTCTCTCTCTCTCTCTCTCTCTTTCCCTCCCTCTCTCTCCCTCTCTGAAGTCTACCATTTCCATGTATACAAGCCAAGCCTGGCCTCCTGGAGAGTGAGTGAGAAGACACATGTAAAAGCCCTGTGAGCACCAAACAAGTAAGAGAGCTTACTCAAGGTCATGCAGTGGTGGATCCATGAACAAGGCTAGCTGAGGCCAGAGTGGCTCAGGAGCCTTCCATCCAACTCAGGAACTCATTTGTAATCATAAGAGATCATCATTTTGACCTACCAAGTTTTAAAGTGGTGACAGATAATCAACAGAGCTTTAATGTAAGATAAAAATGAAAAACATATGATAAAATACTTTAATAACAATATGAAATGGCTATGTTACTTATAACAAATAGGAAAATGGTATGCAAGAAAATATGATGAATGGTTGCTCTAGGGCAGCAAGCTTATTGAAATAATTAATATATTTTTCTTATTTTGCTATGCTTTTGCATATCTAAATTTTATCCAGTGAACATGCATTGTTGTCAAAATGTTTGCATATTACAAAAGGCTTCACTTAAAAGTAGTAACTAGCCAGGAGTGGTGGTACATGCCTCTAATCCCAGCACTTGGGAAGCTGAGGCAGGAGGATCTCTATGAATTCAAGACTGGCCTGGGCTACATAGTCAGTTCAAGGCCAGCCTGAAATATATAGAGAGACCCTGCCTCAAAAAAAAATAAAATAAAATAAAAATTAAAAAAAAAAAACAACTAGTAACTCCAGAGTCATGGATACTTGACAGCTGCCAGATAGTCTAGCAATGAGACTAGTCATAGGAAAGGTATAACTTTAAAAAATAGCAAAATGCTTTATAATCCCTGGGGTGTTATGGCTTTTGTTGTGATGCATATTTTAGTTTCATCATTGTCAGATGCTCTAATAAGATTCATCTCTTTCTTCTCTAAAATTGGTGGCGCTTTGCATTTCATTTGGATTTGAAGTGAAAATTTAGGTAACCTGAAAATCTAACCAAGAGGCAACCCGAAGAATTGAGATGACCTTCCTGTCATTAAACAGTGTGCAACAGCAGTAACACACGCAGGCCTTCTCTGTGCTGAGGGCGGCTTCTCACCCTGAAGGCTTCTTAGTTTTCATCTGGAATGGTAGCTTTGGATTCAGAGCAAGCACCACACGATCCTTGAACTGTTTACAGAGACAATGTCATGAGGAGTACACTCCCCTCAAGCATGAAAGCTGTTTTATGGTATATAAAGAGAGACTTTCGAAAGCTCAGACACAATTGAGAAGGAGACTTTGTAGTTCTATGGCAGCTTTCCTCCAAGCATCTGAAAGCGTTTTACTGAACGATGTACATCTTTAATCTGTGCAACCTCCTGAGGGTAAATTGCAACTTTTACTGATCCCATTTTACAGGTGGATAAAACAAGGCAGAAAGGGATAGATACTTGTTAAGTTTCCTTGGTTGTAAGCAACAGAAAGAGCAAGTGGTCAATTTATTACATAAGGGAAAATAACTACAAATGAAAATAACTACAAAAGATGCCAGGCAGCTCAAGCACCACAGGCTCTGGGAACCAAAGAATGAGTCTTCTGGATTGTTATTGTCTGGAAGGAAGAGCTCCAGCCATTTCCCATCCCTGGGTCACTCTATTCAAACAAATAGTGGGGAGAGGATTCCTGAGAACCCTTGTCTAGGTCACAAGCCAGCTCTAAAGTTCTGCACATTATGGTTGAAGGAAAATCCAAAGGGATTAGGCAGGCACAGAAATACCTGCACTTATGCAGTGGATGCAAAGCCCTTACAAATTTCTACTTGTGCAACACTCAACATCCTCCCACTCATGGAATCAGCCAGGAGATTGTAAAAGCCAGGAGTGGAGAAAGAGTAGCTGTAAGTTCAGTCCAAGGGGAGCTGAGCGCCTCTGCAATCCTGGAGAAAATGTGGAGGAATGGCAGGTCTCTTCCATCCCTCTTCCCCGGAGAGATGTGCAGATTTCAACACCCCAGCCCATTCCCTGCATTTCTAGACCCCTGCCTAGTGGGAGACGAGTGTCTTTGCAGCCCTCCAGTCCTCTGTGTCCTGGAATACTTCATTGTCAGGGATGTGCTGAGAACTACTTCTGGTGTTGACCATTCAGAATTAGTTACATCTTCAAACCCAAGGCCTCTTCTGAATCAGTGCTGTTCCCTGTTCAAAGGGGATAGGTGATACAAATTCTGCCTATGAGGCTGTTAGGAGGATTAATAGAGATAAAATGTGCAAAGCACTTAAAGTAAGCCAAAGCAATCCGGGTACAGAGTAAAAACTGTTTGTGTGCTGCTGTCTTATCATCCTCATCGTTGTATCACCATTTTTCTTATTACAGAACAACATAAGCCACTTAATATCAAAACATCCCATTCATTGTTTCAGAATATCCTCGGCAGAATCAGAGCTGGTACTGTTGTTCCTGTTTAATAAAGAAAGGAAGTTCAGAGAATATGAGTTATCAGCTCACAGTCTGCAAAGTGGCATCCTACACTATTTACCCCTGAAGACTGTCTTCCCCTTTCACTGTGCTGGTTTCCAAAAGAAGACACAAAAAAACTTAATCAAAAAGGGTGAGCTTGTCATGCCAAAATTTTTAGCATACAGTGGGAAATGCCTGTCCTATGACCCAATTCAGAAAGGAAACCTTCTCCAAAAATCCAAAAATAATGAATACTGGTAAGGATTAAAAAAAAAAAAAAAAGGAATTCTCCTACACTGTTTGTGGGCCTGTAAATTACTACACTCATTATGGAAAACAGCAGGGAAGTTCCTCAAAAAACTGGAAATAGAACAATCATATGACCCAGTAGTCCCACTGTTGTACATTTATTTCAGGAAAATGGAATTGATACGTTGAAAAGACATCTGCATTCACGTTTGTTACAGGATTATCTACAATGCCCAAAATATAGAATCAACTGTGGTGTCCACTCATGGATAAAGAAATGTGCAATATATACACAATGGAATTCTGTCACTTGCTGCAATGTGGATGGAACTGGAGGATATTCTAAGTAAAATAAATCAGGCACAGAGAGGTAAGTAGTGCTTGTTGTAATATATCAGTGGAAGCTCAAGTTGACCTCAAAGATAACAAAATAGTGGTTACCAGAATCTGGGAAGGGTATAGGGGACAGAAGGATGGAGACAGGATGGTTAATGAGTCCAGGGCTGTGTTTGGACATTGTTCTAATGTCCTACAACACTGTAGGATAACTATGGTCGACAATAATTAATTAAATATTTCAAAATAGCTACTAAGGAGTACTTTGAATATTTCCAGAGCAAAGAAATGATATATGCCTGAAGTGACAGACATGGCAATCATCCTGATCTGATCTGATCATTACACATTGTACACATGTGTTGAAAGGTCACACTGTACCCCATAAATATGTGCAATCAGTATGCATCAATTCAAATGATATATTTACAAGAATTATTTTTTTAAAAAAAGGAAATCTCACTGGTTGTGAGAAAAACTCATCCATGATAAACCCCAGCATTTCGCCCACTGAACTCTGAGTTTCTTCAGAGCAGAGTGGCATTTCCAGCATCAAGTATGTCTGCAGGCACCTGGTAAGCATTCACACAGAGACATTGGAGTCAACATACTCTACAGGAGAAACTCGTGGGAAACTCTCCAGAGTACTTCTATGATATGGGTCCTTTGTTGGGCTACCTTTTCTTCTCCTTTCTTGCCATCTCTTTTCTTTCTTTTTTTTTTAGTCTGGGAATCTACTTTTTAAACATTAATCTTCTCTAATCAGTGCTCTGCCTGGGTTGATCTTTTCTTGAGCCCAACCTGTCACTTACAGAGCCACTTGTCATATAAATAATACAAGTTCACCATATCCAAAACCATGTTTATTATTTCTACCCAAAGCTGCTTCTAACAAACTTCCTCCTCCCATATTCAGACCTCTCTGGAATGCATCATTCACCAGGACAGAAAGCTGGGGACCATCTCTCTTCTTTCTGTATTTCCTCATCTGTCTGTACTTCAAGGCTGTTTGTTATAGCTTATATCTAGATGCTCCCCCATAAAGCCTTATGCAGTCATAGGTGGAGCTTTTTCAGAGGTGGCTGGATCTAGAATGTGTGAAGCTGGGATCAGAGCCACTAGGATTAACAGTGTGATTGCTACCCACCCTAAGTAGCCTGGATAAAATACAAGGAATAGAAAGACCTGAGTTTATCCCTTGCTACTTTGCTTCCTTCTGCCCACTAGGACCTGTCTTTCCTCTGCAATACCTATCTGCCATTCCATGCCACCCTGCCTTGGACCCACTAGTTATGGACTGAAACCTCTACAAACTATGAGCTAAATAAACCTTTCCTCTTTTAACCTTGGGTGTTGGGTATTTTTGTCTTAGTAATGAGAAAAGTAACTAAGACACTATTCTTTCTGCTTCTGAATGTTTTCCTAATGTCTCTTCTCTCACCTCTTTTAGGCTATATCTAGCTTGGACTATTGCATCAGTCCTCTTACCCTGTGTCCTTTAAATACATTTTCTACAGATTCAAAGTGATGTTTTAGGAAGAAGTGGGCTGGCTATTTGTTCACCCACTTGGTTTCCCTTTCTTCCAGAGCAAGAGTTTATAGAAAACCAAAGTATGTTTCCCCAAAGAATGCCTGCTTAAAGTAAAGATTATTTTGAGAGTATTATTTTGAGGAATTGTAGACACAGAAAAAAACTCTGAAGACAGAGAAGTTACCCTCTTATGGAAACACTTGCATCTATTAAGGAAACCTCCATCTCTAAGAAGATCTTCCTCTCTACCTCAGGAAAATGACTAAACCGCTAGAGATTCTTTCCCATGGTGAAGAGGACAGATACCTGCATCACAAGCCTTATCTTTGTTCTTATTGTTATCATCGCCTGCATTTCTTAGTCTATTTTCTGGCGCTGTAATAGAATACCACAGACTGTGTAAGTTATAAACAACATAAGTTTATTTTGCTCATGACTCTGAAGTCTAAGATCAAGAAGCTGCATCTGGGGAGGGCCTACACAACTGGCAGAAGCCATCACATGTCAAGAAAGCATGAAAGTGAAGCTAGACAGGAAGAAGGCTGTACTTATCCTTTTATAAAACATATCCCCACAATAACTAACCCATTCCCACAGAACAACACTAATCTATCATTACAGTTTATATCTAGATGTTCCCCAAAGCCTCATGCACTCTTAGGTTTGGCTTTGGAGAAGTGATTGGACCACGGGGCATGATGTTAATCAGTGGGCTAGTCCACTGATGGGATGATAGCTAGGTGTGATGTTGGCAGGTGAAGACCTGTTGGAGGAGGTGGGTTACTGGGGGCTTGGCCTGGAAGGGTCTATCTCCTTCCCTCCTCTTTTGATCCCTCTCTGCTTCCTGCCTGCCACACCATGAGCAATTCTCCTCTGTGATGCTCCTCTGCCATACCACCCTACCTTGGAGCCAGACGACTATGGACTGGAACCTCTGGACATGGTAGATGATGATGGCAGAAGCATGTGTAGGAGCAAACAATCACATCTCAAAAAGAAAGCCAGAGATGGCTGGGTACAGCCACACTTTGCCTTTTACAACAGCCTTCCATGAAAAGTACCAAGGAGTCCCTCCTGCAAACTACCTTAATCCCTTCCAAGGGCACACTCCAGTGACCTTAGGAACTCCACTAGGCCCTATCTGTTAGGGGTCCCACTAACTCCCAAACCTCCACTCTGGGACCAAACCTCATGACACCTGAACCTTGACCTGGGGGGAGTACCCACACCATAGCCCTTGTGATCCTCCTAGCCTCTCTCCTCTTGATACCATTACAATAGCAATTGCATTTCACCATGAGTTTTGGAGAGAACATTAAAATCATAGTGCTGAGAGTCACCTCTTAATTGGCCCTCCCTTGGGCTTTTTCATTGTTGGTGCTGTTTCATTGGACAAAGGCATTTAAATCCAAATTCAAAGCCCTCTCCTTGCAATTTACTCACTTTTCCTTGGGTATGTACCATGCATACACAAGGTATACATTTTTCTCTTGTCAATTATCTATTGTTAGAAGGCTCTGTCCCAACTCAGAACAATACAGGGTAGAAAGTTATTTTCCCCTACAGCTATACTGCCTAGGCTCGCTCACTATGAGCAGCAGCAATGTAGCTGAGTTAACTTGAGTTTCCCACAGTGGAATGTGGAGCAAAGTGATTACCCACCCCCTGAACTAATCCTCAAAAACTTTCTGAACAAACCTTCTCAGTTTCCTGGCCTGATTTCATGGCCTGATCTCAGCAGTCTGACAGTTTTGCAAACCACGTCCTGAAAATTGCACAGTCACTGACAGCCTGGGACTATGAACATCTTCATTGAGCAGGTCCCTCACTGTCACCAACTGGAATCCACACTTCTAAAGAACAAAAGTTCTTTATTGTGTTAAACCACTAGGGTTTCAGGATTACCCGCTCTAACACCATAATTAATTACATCAATTAAAATACCTTCCCAAAGCAGAAATTTGACCTGCTTAAACCCTATGATTTCTGTGCATCACCCTCGAGATCAAGTCTAGGGTGCTCTGGCTCCAGCCCTGGCTAATTTGCTGCTCTCATCTTGCACCATCGAGATTGCACATTTCACTTGTCAGTAACATGTAACTCTGGGAAAATTTCACCACACCTCAGGAAAGTTCACACTCCTTTCTCTCCCCAGCTGCCTCCACGTTGGTGTTTGGGGTACTCTTCCTGTTTCCTATCACACACTTTGCTCAGGTTCACCTTCAAGGATTGGCTCAAGTACCATGTGCTCCAGAAACCCTTACCAGCCTCACCCAGTCCTGGCTGGTTTTCCCACTGTGCAGTGTTTCCCTCTACTTGAGTGTACACTGAAACACATTGTAGTCCTGATCGTGTATCCACTTGGTCAACCCCATAGGCTGCAGATGAGTACCATGAGGAGAGAGCATTGACACACCCATCGTGATATCCAGCTCTAGCCTAGAGCCAGTGCTCTGAGTATGTTTATTGGATGGACACCTTTCCCATTCCAGCTGATCCACTTGTGAGGCTACTGGTCTAATTTCTTTGTTCACTAGGCTTCTTCTTTTTTTCTTCAAAAGTACTCTAAGAAAGCCTAGTTGATCAAGGAAACTTAATGCTACTCACTTTTACATGAAATCGTGCTTTTAATTGGACTGTATAAAAATCCTAGAGAATAGAATATGGTTGGCAGAGAGTGGGGGTGATATGGAGACAGGAGCCTCAGATCTCATTTCCAGCACCTGGTGCTGTTGCTTCTGCTGCTGCTGTACATATCCTTGCCCAGTTGTCATGGGTCACCAAAACATGGATAGTTATGCTAGCAGCAATTCCACCTTTGCACTTGCTCAGACATAAACTTTGTCAAGACTCCCCAGGTGACTGTACTCAACAGTCAGAAAAAGGCTGCCATGAAGCTACTTCCCTCTGGGAGTGTATCTTTCAGCTGAAGCAACTCACTGGGCACCCCCCCACAACAATGCCTGGACCTATCCCCAAAGACCCAACTAACCAACTGAGTGGGCCCCTCTCCCTCCAAACCTTGAAGAGGCCCCTCTATGCTTTACACCTTAACTCCATGGGTTTACACTTTCAAGTGAAAGAAAGGGGTTGGGGGGCTGAGGTGTGGAGGATCCTGCCCAGTTCCTTTTTCAACTCTGAAACCCAAAATGGCTATTAACTACCTCCATTAAGAGTAGAGAAAATTCAGGTCCTAGCAGTTCAGTTCTAGTTAGCAATTCAGATCTAGTTTACCTTGGAAGAAGGAGGACTGATGTTTCATCATTTCCAATGAGCTATGGGAACATCAGATGAGACACAGGCAAATTTCTCAGTCACCCTGGTATGTCAATGACCATGAATGCTACTGTGTTGCTTAGTACTACCAGGGCCCTGTCCCTTGAGGAGCTCATGACATGACTGGGTCGGCAGGTGAATAAATTCAAAACTGGAACACAGCGAAGCTCAGTGAGGGCTGGGCTAACAGGAAGTCCAAGTATGTAACAGATGCACAGAGCAGGTGTCCAGCCCAGCCTGGCAAATCCAGAGGCAACAGCAGAGCTAAGCCTTAGCAAAGCAGGGACAGTTGGTAAAGTAAAGCAGGGAGCCAGAGGAAGAGAGAAGAGGTGTGTTACTCTTTTTTTTTCTTTTTTATATAAGCTATAAAAAAACCTTCCTCTTGTTAAATAGAGGTTAAAGGGAAGTCATTAAAGATCTTAAGCCTGAGAGTGACATGGTGATTGAGCAATCTGGACAGAAGCCAAGCAGGAGGCGGAAGACCAGTTCTGAGGTTGCTCCTCTGCTCCCCTCCCTGGTGAGCCATTTGTTCATTATAGTCTCTCTGTGTAGCCACAGCTATGACACCGCACTGAGGGTCCCTGCTTTTGCTAGGATTCTTCATAAGGCTGACTTGACAAAGGACCTCAATTCTTATCTCTCTTTTGCAAAAACCCCAGAAATCACCTAAAGTCTCAATCCTGGAGCTTTGAAACATGATCTTCTTAGACCCAAGATGTCCCTTGACTGCTGATGGTCCCTTGAGGTGGGACTAAGGAGGGAACTACTTATTGATGGGGAAAACCCCACAGGTTCACGGAGTGCCCCTTAACTGCTGGAGAAAGCATGTCTCAACCACTATGGTGTGGCTTAAGAACTGTGCTGCTCCCTGTCCTTGAAGGATTAGGCTCAAATTTATCATTCTTAGGAAACTGTCAGAAGCAGAGTGAGTCAGAACCCTGGCTGGCCCTGGCAGAGGGAGCATGGTGGGGTGTGAGTCACAATAGAGGGGAAGACTCATTAACATGAGACTTGAGAGAGACCTGTAGCCCATGATAATGATGGCTTCTGATGTTGTCTGGTGTCTCGCAAGTTACTTTAATACTTTGAGTTGAACCAGGAGCTACAAAAGGGAAGGTGTAGTGGTCTCTTTTTAATGAGACTAGATAACTAGAGGAAAAAATAAATAAAAGTAATAGGACAAAGACAGAGCTAGCTGTGGGGAATCAGAACTTCAGATTATTTTACAAAAAAAGTAATAAGCAGTCCTGACATGATGGCATATGCCTGTAATCCCAACACCTGAGAGGTGAGGTAGAAGAATTTTGAGTTTGAGGCCAACCTGGACTACATAGCAAGACCCTGAGTCAAAATTAATAGTAATGATCAAAAAAGTTGTATACTGCCTTTTCTCCACAGAATGTGACTTGATGGTACCATCATACTGCAGGAAGTGTATGAGTGATCTCCAGAGCCAGAGAGGTCTATGGTTGACATACACTCTCCTTCACTGGTTAGTCACAGGAAGTTTGTTGAGGAAGCTAAGGACGCACCCAGCAGATGTTGAGGAATAGCCAAGGTCAACCACTCATGAACAACTACTACATGCCAGGGACCAGACAGTATCTGATTTACATCATCTCAAATAATTCCATCTGCTATGGCCTGGATGTCGTTTATCTCCCAGGGATTCAAGCAAAGGCAACTTAGTCCCCAGTGCCAGAGGGAGGGTAATTAAGTTGTGGGGCTTGACCCTCCTGATGGTCTCCTGCCTGTGTTGCAGGGTGACCTTGCGGTTGATACAAATTGAGGTCATCCCATGTACTTGTTCTCTTGGCACACACCCATTTCCCTTTTTGTTTCTCCACCATGTTTGGATGCTGTCAAGAGGGCCTTTTGCAAGACACCAAGTCCGTGCTGTTTAGACATGTCAGTCACTAGAATCATGAGGCAAATAAAACTCCTCACTTATTAAGTAGTACTCAGCCTCAGATATTCCATCATAGTTACAAAACAGGCTAAGACAGAATCTCTATTTTATTAATATATTCATTTTATGGATATTGACAGGACTAAACAAGATAACCCAGTGCAAAAAGCTAATGCCTAACATAATCCAGGAAGTAAATAGATACCTTTTTTCTTTTAACCTGTTGCTCTCTATGGAAGACTAACTATCTGCAACTCTACACTGTTCTCCAGACACATTAGCATAAGTTTAGTTGGTTATACACATCTCTCCTTTGAAAGGGTAATCCTGGTGGTCACTTAGTCTCCCAGGGCCCCAGTTTCCTCTATAATGAAAGGAATCAGAAGAGACTTGACTTTAAAGATTTCTCTGAACAGTCAGAGCTGTCCATGATGGCCAGAGCTGTACCATCTGGTCAGAGTCCCATCGCTAGAAGTTCCCATGCAGCTGGTATGTCAAAGACACCACTCTCAGGAGGGACACTTTCAGCCTTAGGTGAGGCTGTATGGTGGGGTGACGAAGTTACCAGCTGCCTCACAATCACCCAAGGGATGTGTGGAAAATGCAGGTCTATCAGCTCACCCCTGAGTACTGCCATGAAAGATATTCAGGTGGGGCTCAGACACAACTTGTTCTATGAGGTACTTAGAGGCATTGGTTAGCTGGGGCACCCACAGCAGAGCCTCACAAATGCTGGGAGGTAGGGAGGAAGCCTATATAATGAAAGTATATTCTCTTGAAATTCTAGAGCCTAGAACTCTGAGATCAAGATATTGGTAGGGTTGGTCCCTTCTGGAGGCCATAAGAACAAGCCTGTTCTATGCTGTCTCCTAGCATCTGGTGGGTGCCATCCATCTGCAACATTCCTTGATTTGTAGGGACTTCATCCCCATCTCTGACTTCACCCTCACATGACACCCTCCCTCTGTGCACGCCTATCTCGGTCCAGACTTCCACTGGTGATACGGACATACTCCTACTGGATTAAGGGTCCCCCTGCTGATTCCATTTTAACTTGATCATCTGTAAAGACCTTATTTCCAAAGAAGGCCATTCCCCTAAGTACATTCACGGGTATTGAGGGTTCAAACTTTAATGCGTTTCGAACAATGGAATTCAACCCCAAACTCCAGGTGATTTCATTGTAGGGCCAGAGTTCAGAACCAGTTTTGCAGGCCTGTGCTTTTCAAGTGCAATGCACAGAGGACCCCCCCAGGGGATCTTGTGAAACAGCCAATTCTGCTTCAGGGGCCTGAGGAGCTGCTGACTTCTGAGGAAGGTCTTGGGGACCATGCTTGGAGTAGTAAGACCCTTTCCAAGCATCACCCCCACAAAATCCAGAAGTGACTGCCAGGCCAAAGATTTTTGCTCTATTTCATGTGTTCAAAGCTACTGTGCCAATATTTTACCACTTTATTTTATTTTTGTCTTCTTCGTTATTTTCATTACGTTTTATTTATTTTAAATCTCCCACCTCAGTGCCCAGGAAAATACCTGCAAGTAGAACTCCATCCACTGCACATCCATAGACAGCAGCCTGGTGAAAGGGTAGACAGAAAGGGTTGGGGGGCCGAGCTCTGGGGAGTTTTTGCCATTCTCATCCTCTCCCCTCCCCCGACTTGGGCCTGGTTAATCTTCCATACTCAGGGTTATTTTGTTTTCCTTGCTGTCGTTTTGTACTGTCTTCCCCCCACCCACTCCCAGCACCACCATCTGTCAGCTCAGCCCAGCTTGAGCCCAGCTGCCTCCCAGGCAGTGACCGCAGGCAGGTCACCTGCGAAGGCCGAGTCAGGGGCAGCGCGCGATGGCCCAGCGAGGCCAGCCTGGGCCCCCGAGCAGCACAGCCTTGTGGACGGAGCCTCCCAGATGCGGAGGCAAAGGTGCGCCCGGCCCGCGGTGCAGTCGCGTGGACAATGAAGCAGGCAAAGCCAGGGACAAAGACGACAGCTGCGCGGCAGGGCAGGCAGAGGGGCAGCCGCCCGCGCCTCGCAGCCTCCTTAATTTATTTATAGATGCGCTGGTTCTTTATGTGGCCTAGTTAAGGATGCCTTTCCATAAATACATAGAAACGGATGTTATTCTAGAACCCACCAATCATAGACACAGCTGTAGAGTTTGTTGCTGGATTAACAGCCCCGGCAGCCTCTCATCACCTCCTCCCACTAAAATAGAAAATAAAATTACAAGTGCATGTGTTGTGTTTTGTTTCCATTGTCTGCATGCAAAAGTGCAGTTCTACTTCCAAGTGACAATGAAATGCTTCTTTGAGAGCAAAGGCACAATTTCTTGCGAAATGGAGAATGACAAACCAAGGCTACACCTTTGCAAACCAAAGCCTGCACCCTCTGCTTTCATCCTTAGCTGTGAGCATCTGTGTAACCCAAACACAATTCTCTTCCAGGGACCACACGTGGTGATTCATTTCTCTGCAAAACATGATTTGCCAAACACAATTTTGATCTGCTCACTGGTTTGGGGTGTTGGCTTCATAACTCCTCTTTGCAGCCTAGGAGCCCAGAAAGAATCAAATCATGGCAGAGCTGTAAAGCAGCCCCCAGCCCACATCCCTCTGTTATTTCTCCCAGTTTGTTCTACAGCCCTTTAATTCTATTAGCCAGCTGTAATTTGGCTCTGTGTCTCTTCAGCATTCCTTCTTTTATTTAGCCCCCTTTCTTTTTAATCAATTTATTCATCTGTAATTGGATTTTCTCTGGCTCTTACCAGCTATTAAAAGTAACTCGTGTGTGTGTGTGTGTGTGTGTGTGTGTGTGTGTGTGTGTGTGTGTGAGACAGAGAGAGAGAGAGAGAGAGACTCAGAGAGAGAGACAAACTCAGAGAGAGAGAGAGAGAGGGAGGGAGGGAGAGAGAGAGTTCTAACTAGGCCATGCTTTCAGATGCCTTACAATCTTCAATCTTGCTCAGAGTTTCCAAGTATGAATTCAATTCCCTGAGTCCTACAGAGACAGTAGGGAGCAGCAGAGAGAACACAAGCTTTAAAAGGAGGCAAAACCATGTCATGTTTTGTTTTGTTTAAGGCTGACATTTATTAAGCTCATACTATGCAACAAACATTTTTCCAAGCACTTTGTACGCATTAATAATCCTCACCACATCCTCCTAAGGCAAGTCTGACAATTTCTCCATTTTACAGATGAAAGCCTGGAGACAGGGAGGGAGAAGGAACATGACTGTGCCTCCTGATGAGCTATTGGCCCAGTTCTTGATCAAGTTATAATTTTCCCAGGTTCTGTGCATTTCACATCTTGTGAGCCTTGGGCATAGTTTGCTTTTTTGTTCTACCTCTCTTTCCACATCTGCATAATGAACAGGAACTAGTTTCCCTCACAGAGCATTTGTTGGAATGCACTGAGGTCACAGTGCCTGCTCGCAGCAGGGGTTAAATGTATGATCAATCTACGCCAGGGGACATTGCTAAGGAGCCCAGTCATCCCTGTGATGTGGATTAGACCAGAGGCTAAATAAGGGAACCCTGGGAGCAGAGTACAGAAACAGAACGCTCTTCTCGGATGCTCACTACGCCACTGCAGTCTTTGCTTCGGAGGGACAAAAACAGAAACCACGCAGACCACGTTACAGAATAGCTGTAAAGATCATGCTGCTGACAAGCAGTGAGATTTCAGGCAAGCCACTTCCGCTCGCCAGCCTTTCCTTTTCCCTGAGGCAACACGATGAAATGGAGTTCAGGGATCTCTGAGATCTCTGTGACTATGTCAGGTAACCAGTTCCATGATGCCACCTCAAGTTTGGGCCACCTCTGCCAAAACCATTAAGTGCATTTCTCAGCTCCATTTCATATAGTTATCAACCATCACCACGGAAAACTACAGGAGATATTTGAATGCCACGCAGCACGGGGAAGATGAGCCATGGGTGGTGAAATCACTCGCCCTTATGGTGGAATACACTCTCCCCACTAAGGCACAGTCATCCCTAATGATCCTAGGGTATAAGACCTCAGGTAAAGACTGTGGTAGGGTGGACAGATTGCAGGAGGTAAGTCAGGCACTGGAAGGGAGAATAACTGGACAGTGGATGCACCAGATGGACACCACACATAGCCTGTTGCTTGACCATCATTTATGTCATGTAACACTTTTGACCTCTATTTCTTAAATGATCCAGTAGATGATTTTGCAAGGCCATTGAAAGAAGTAATGCATATGAAACACTTAGTATAACACTTAAGCCTCATATCTTACGACTTCCTAATTCATATAAGCTATTATAAACAATAATAACTATTGTTATGAGAATGAATATTTAAATTCAGTCTACTTGTGCAAAGGGATGCAGGGGTTTTGTGTATAGTTACCATATTCCTTTTATATCAGATTAAGACCTACTTTTTAAGTCAGACTCTCCAAATCAATCCTAGAAACTATGAACAAAACTGGCCCTCATGCTGTTCAGTGAGAAACAAAACACAACTTTGATTCACTCCAGGGGGAAAGCCAGGAATTAACCCCTATTATGAAACTGCAGAGCAATATAATTTCATAACTCCTAAGGTCTGGTAAATTCCACCAGCACTATTCACAAAAGCAATTTTGCAATGACCACATTTGTTATCAGTTACATTTTTTGAATCCTTTTCCTTGGGATATTCCCAAAGAATGTTTGAAATTCTGCAGGTTTAGAGGTTTGTTTTCATTCTAAATTTCCCCAAAGCATATCACCCAAAAATGTAGCACTCCTTTTCAGATTAAAGCAGCATGTGTGTATTAACTCTGACATCACTGAAAAAAGAATCTAATTTGATCAAAACTTCACAGACTGATCATGGCAGTTTTTGATATCACTGATGGTTGTAAGCAACTTCCATAACCAACTGTGAGGAGCTGGGTCAGGAAGTCATGGACTCTGGACAGCACTCTTGCTACTATTAGCGAGGGGCTGCAGGGACAGAAAATAGGGGTAACTGCAAATATATACTGGATTTCCTGTGTGGGATGTGACAAGGTTCCGAAATTCAGTAGTAGAATTCTCAAGTGTAATTCTATTACACTTTAATAGCTTAAATTTTAGAGTATGTAAATTATCTCAATTTTTAAAAAGTAGTTCAAAAAAGTACTAGAGTTCTCTATGTTGAATTAGTAGCTTGTGATAGAAAATCAAAAACAACAGAAGGGGCTGGGGATTTAGCTCAGCGGCAAAAGTGCCTGCCTGGCAAGCGCAAGGTCGTGAGTTCGGTTCCCGGTACCGGAGAAAAACCAAAAAAAAAAACAGAAGTTATACAAATACGCCTCTTGATATAAAGAAAAACATATATACTAAATGTGGAGGATCATATGCCAAGTGAGTAATATGATCTATTTTGATTAAAAAGTATCTATATCTAGCTGGATCTAGAAGAATATATGACAAATTGTTATTTATGGCATCCTCGATGGTTTTTATTATTTCTTGTCCCTTGAGTGATGGAGATCTAGCTCTGTATACAGACAAAAAAGAATAAAGCAATGAAGAGTCCTGAGGTCAAGGGTATAAAACAGATGGAAAGATCTTAGTTCAGACTTTCATCTAACCAAAAGTGATCAAGCTTGGGCACTGTGCAGCAAGCTTCACATGATCTCCGTGTTTGCAGTGGCTGACCATGGACGCTCAACGGCACAGCACACGCCCGGGACTCTATATGTACTTCTCCACTGCCCTTCGCAGCTCCTTCACTTTGATTTAGAATATGAAGGAACCACTGTCCTCTTGATGTAAGTCACAAACAAAGCAAAGGTCACTTACCAACCTCTTTGCTTAAATGTTACCGAGGTTTTTCTACTTCCCAAGAGTCCTTCCTAGATCTGGGCTTAGTGATTTTTCTTGACTGGTTGTTTCTGTTTTAGTGACCGTGTGTACAAAACCACACCTGCCAAGAAGGGGAGAAAGTGGGTTTTTCAGAGCACCTGCTTCTATTTTGGGGATATGGATGTTGATAACGGACCTGGCGAGGGGTCCAGGAGGTGGGTGCTGGGGTAGGCCACTGTGAGAGGCACAGAGAGGCTGGCAGACAGTACAGCTCACCTGGTGGGCAACAGCAGAGCCAAGACCAGAAGTCCAATGTGTCTGATTCCCAAGAATCAAGTCCAGCCCTTCACAGCCTCCCCTACCCTTTCTCCCAAAAGGTCCCTAGAGCCAACTACCAAAAGGAACTACGCAGAAGGAATAGCTTCTATAAAATAAAATTGCTCAGCTCCCAAACACCACAGTTACTGAACTGCCAGTGCTCAGCCCTGACCTTCCTCATTGAGGACGAAGCCCCAGTCTGCACATACTCCATGTGCTACAAAACAGAATGTGGAGAGAAAGGAAGGGGGGAGGGGAAGGGAAGAAACAAGCCTTTCTCCCTCTCTGTCAGTATCCCCTCTCCCCCAGCCCTGCAGTTGGTCCCATTATCACTTCCACCCTGGCTAATTATAGTCACTGATTACCTAACAGCACGTTGTACCATCACCTGCCTTGGCCTGACAGATTATGCCATCTGGGCCACGTGGCCAGGGCCTGGGAGCCTTGAGAGGTCACAGAGAGGGGCAAATGGCACTGAATGGGAAGAAATGTGTTTACAGCCCTGACAGCTGACTGGGCCATTAGAGGGGCTTTAGCTGTGTGTTCCCAGCTGAAGCTTCTCTCCAGGGGCCTCACCACCCAGCCCTATTAGCTAATGGGATGTGGCTGTGCATTGCCACAGGACTGTACCCTCTCCTAAAAAGGAAAAGAATAAGGATGCAAGAGAAACCCAGGACTCACAGTCGTTCGGATCCTTGTTAAGCCTGCATCAGAAGACCGGCTGGAAATGCTGGCCAGCAGTCCGAGAAACGACAGGATTCAAATACATTTTCTGCTTGCTGTGCCCATTGTGTATTACCTGCAGTCCCCAGATGAGGTACATTTTATGAAATTAAATAAACTCTGGATGGTGACTTCCCTTTAATGAACAGCTTTCATGTCTTTGACAGCATGTGTTTGTCTCAGATGTTCATATGCCTGTGCATGACTTAAAAATCATACTGAAGCACACAGATTGAACCTGTAGATTTGGGAATGAAGATGGATGCAGATTCTATTTCTAAGGAGCTCTTAGCAGAAGCTGATCATGGTTGGAGTAGCCAGGAGCCAATCAGTTATTGAATGAAGTGAAATCACCAAGTGAACAATGTACAGAAAGTCTACTGAGTAGGATTTCTCAAACTTTGTACTGCAGAACACTTCAAGAACTCTGCCTCCGTCCCAGTGGGTTCCCAATCAAATGAGTTTGGAAGCACATGGTTAGTAAGCTGAATCTCAGGAAGCCTGCGATGATCTGTTCCAATTTAGACATGAATGGTTAGTATTTCACTGAATTTGGTGCTCTGTGACCTACATTTTTATCCCAACTCTTGCTGAAGATTTTGTACTATCCTGATTGCTTAACCTGTCCATTAATTTCTTGATTTGGAAAATGCCTTGTCAGTTAGGGCAATCCAAGTGAAACACACACACACACACACACACACACACACATACACACACACCCCTACATAAAAGCCTTCGAGGCTATAAGCAACAATCATGAGAGGCTGTCATAAAACGCAGACACTTTGGCCATTGGCTTTCTGAGACAGCTTCAAGTACAAGTCTGGCTTCACCTTCTCCCAGCTAGAGGAAGAAGCAGAAATGGATGAGGAAACAGGCAGAGAGGACTTGCAGGAGGTGAGTTCCAGAGGCTCACATATGCAGTCTGGAGGGCTAGTAGCCAAGACTGGCAGTCTGTAAAGAATAGATCTTCAAGAGTGATTTGCTCAAAATAAACTTTAAAAAAAGTTTGTCAAACTACCTTCTAAAACTGTTTTTAGCCATATGTGGTGGTGCAGGCCTGTCTTGGTTACTTTTCTCTCGTTGCTGGGGCAAAATACCTGACACCCAAAATTAAGGAAGGAAAGGTTTATTTTGCTTACAGTTTGTGGAGGTTTTAGTCCATACTTGGCAGATTACAAGGCAGAGTAGCACATGGCAGAGGGCTACAGCTCATGGCAGCAGAACACAGCAAAGCAACAAGCACACACAAGGGAGGAAATGGCCAGAAGCACCCTCTTTCTCTCCCTTACATATGCAAACTATCCACCGCAGGGCGGTTGCAGCTCTCACACCCATAATCAGTCAAATTCTAAAAGCTTGCCCCATGACCACATGAGGCTTTGGGGGGACACCCAGACACAAACCATAACAATGCCTGTAATCCCAGCACTCAGGAGGCTGAGGCAGGAGAATTGTTGTGAGTTCAAGACCAGCCTAGGCTACAAAGTAAGCTCAAGGCCAGCCTGAACTGCGTAGCGAGACTCTGTCTCAAAAAGACAATAAATAAATAAATACATATGTTTTTACATGACATCATAAAATGTCTACTATATTAAGTATAACATATAACAGATGACAAAATGGAAGGCAATGCAATCACAGCTTGTGTATTTGTATGTTGGTGTTTAAGGAACCACACTGCACTTTGAGGGAGGGTCTTGTAATCAATAATGTCAGCTTTGGAGCCAGGAAACATTAGGTTCAAATAGAAACTCATCCAAGTATCACAATTTTTGGTTTATATCTTTTGTAAGTTAGACCTGACAATTCCCACCTCACATACTTACATGGTAATTAAATAAGATAATGTCTGGCCAGCACTTAGCACACGACCTGGTTCAAATTAAGCACCTATGACATAGAATCTATGATTGCAATTAATATAGCAAAAGGTTGTAAGAAAGCATACAGGATACTAACAAGGGATCATTTCTGAGTGGTGAGTTAGGAACAGTATTTTCCTGTTCATTATAGTCTTTATTATCCAAAATTATTCAAAGAAAATATATCACTTTTAAAATAAAAAACAAACTTTATGATTTAAATTGTTAGTTATAGCTTTCTCTAGTTGGTGAAATGTTGTCTTAGTTACTTTCCTCTTGTTGCTGAGACAAAATACCTGATGCTCAAAATTAAGGAAGGAAAGGTTTATTTAGCACACAGTTTGTGGAGGTTTCAATCCATACTCTGCTGGCTCCAAGGCAGAGGGGAAAATGGCAGAGGGCAACAGTTCATGATGGCAGCAGACAGCAAAAGCAACAAGAGCAAAAAGGGAGGAGCAGCTGCAAGCAGCCTCTTTTCCTCCCTTACATTATATGCAAACTTCCCAAACTAGGTTGGGTACAGCACTCACACTCAGGAATTAATCATAAACTCTAAAAGTCTGCCCCATGATTGCATGAGACTTTGGGGGGACATCCAGACACAAACCATAACAAACGTATCATTTTTATTTTCTCCTTTATGCTTTTTAGTATTTCTTGATTTATTCAAAATTACTTTTAACACCTTTTTGAATATAAAAGCTATGCCTATCCATTTGAGACACTTTAGAGAAATAGAAAAAAAAACTCTAAAAGAAAGTTTAAGTATCCTTCACAATCTCCTAACATCTTAGTTTTATAATTCTCTGCTTAAATTTATAAAGTACAGGCTCTTCTAAATGAACAGTCTCCTGAAATTGTCCAATGCATGACAGGGACAGACACATTTAATGACCCTGAAGTACACTCTGCCTGCTTACTTCTCATCCCATGCCCTGAAAGAAGTCTGATGAGTTTAAGGTGAATTCTTTCTTTATATGCATAACATGACTATATACATACATATGTACATACACACTCATACGATTAGGTTAAAAAAAAGTCTACATAAGAAAACTCAAGGAAGATTGTAGAGATTCCCTAAAAGCACCATATATATATATATATATATATATATATATATATATATATATATAATGTGTCTAAAGATCAACTCTTAGAGGAAGGACATCTTCTCCACATTCTCTGTGTAACTATGCATTAATCACCTACTCCACTGTAGGCCCTGTGATATTTACTAAGAGCCAAAGATGACGAAGTTACAAGCTCCCTGGTCTCAACAACCTTCCAGCTTTCTCCCACTCAAGCACTATTCATTGTTCAAAACCATAAGCAGAAAACAATTCCTGGAAGCCTTCCGTCTCTACCAGATTGGAGGAGGTGCCTCTTTTTTCTGGCTTTTTATTTTGATTTCTCTTAAATTACTCAGTTTTATGACTGTCTCCCTACAGGGCTGGATGTCAGTATTTTTCCCTATTCATCTTTGAATGATGAGGTGAGATAGGGTTGGAATTAACTGAATGCCACACTTGGTACAGTTAGTGCCCAACAGATCTCTTTGGAAAAAATAGTCCTAAAGATCATTACATTGGATCCGCAACACTTATGGTGACTAGTGCAGAAAGTATATTTGTGTTGGTTGGAAAATTCCTCCTGCTAATTAGAAAACAGATGCACACATCTTTACGTGCACATGAAATGACTGAACGGTCCCTCTATGTCCCTGAAGGAGGCTTCCCTTTCTCCTTCCTGTTCTCCAGTCAAAAGCAGCCTGGAGTCGGGAGGAGACCAGAAGCTTGGTTCTGGTGCCCACTCATTCTTCTGAGTGCCCATTGCTGGATGTGCAGTGGTATCAGTGCCTGGTACCCTGAGGGCAGGCTGAGGAGCTTGAAGCTCTTTCCTTTGTGGCTAAGAGTTACAAAGGCCTCTAACT
This sequence comes from Chinchilla lanigera, assembly GCF_000276665.1. Taxonomy (NCBI): domain Eukaryota; kingdom Metazoa; phylum Chordata; class Mammalia; order Rodentia; family Chinchillidae; genus Chinchilla; species Chinchilla lanigera. Next base: position 9,038,406 of record NW_004955480.1, on the reverse strand, counting down.
TGTTTTGTTTTGGTAGCACTAGGAATTGAGCACAGAACCCAGAGCTTTGACACTGAGTTCTGTCCCATCTTTTTTTTTTTTTTGAGACAGTGTCTCTTAAGTCACTTAGTTGCCCAGGCTAGGCTCAAATGTGTGATCCTCCTGCCTCAGCCACCAGGAGGGCTACATTATAGGTATGTACAGTCACACCCAACTCCTCTGGCTTGATTTGAAATGGTTGTGCTTCAGATGTGTAGGACTCCAAAAGCAGGCAGAGCTCACCCAGCCTAGAGGCTCTTCTGGGGCTTTATGTGAACGGACTCACTGCTTTGACCTGATGCTCTCAGCACACATCCATGTCTCCCCCTCGCGTGACATACGCTTGCACTGTGTCATGCGGGCAGAAGCAGTGATTGATGACAGCCTCCCTGGGATGTCTCATGGAGAGGGTGGGGGTAAGGGAGCCCTAACCCCAGAGTTCTCTGCAGCACCTTCCGCGTGGCAGGTGCGTAGCATCCTGGAAGAGTATCCCTCAGCTCAAACTCAGTTTGGTGAGGTGGATCAGAAGAGCCATCACCTGGCAGAGGCAAGGTGCCCATCACCCAGGAAACTTCAGCCAGCTGCCCGGAGCCATCCTACTGGGCATAAAGGACTGAGCCTGAGGCCTCAGGTCCTTGATCCGAGCCATGTGCTCCATAAGCAGCACACACAGGGCAGCATGTCTATAAAACACCTCCGGAGCCCCAGACATTAAGAACAGCAGGATCAGCAGAGTTATTAAAGGGCAAATTAAAGAACCCAATTGGGCTTCATATGCGATGACGAAGCATAACCACTTCTTTGGTCTCATGTCTAGACAGTGACAAGAACATCCTTCCTCGGCATTCTACACCCTCTCCCTTTCTCTCTTCAACCCACTATAAAATTATTTTCTGCAAATAACACTGGAATCAGATTCCTCTCCGCTAGAATATCATTGGCAACTCACACTGTCTCTCAGATGCGGCCTCTGTTCCTCAGCCTGGCATTTAGGAGCCTCTAGAAGCAGCTTCATCCCGCATTTCTGGCCCTTTCTGCCTGTCCACGGCATCCCTCTCCACAGCGCCTCTGCTGCAGCCCACCCACAGCCCTCACACACGTGGGCCTTCTCTCCTCTCAGTCCTACTCCGGTGATTTCCTCTATTCACCACAGCCTTTCCTTCTCTCTCTGCCTCTGCTGGGCTTTATCCCCCAGCATTCAGTTCAAGCTGTGTCAGTCTGGTGCTGCCATCTTGGGCTGTGCAATCCACAGTGCCGCTTGGGTTCTGGCTTCCCACAGCACCTTGAGCACCAGTTCCCAGGGGACATTTACCAGGTTGCTCTTACACAGCCACTTACCATTATTAAGGGCCCATCACACTCACTCAGCTAGACCTAAGCAAGTTTCTTTTCTCACCTGCAGAAGGGGAATCATCATAGTAACTGTGACAGAGGGCTATGCGAGCATTGTTAACAGTGCAGAGAGAACCATTACAAAGTTCCTGGCACGGCAAGTACTCAGTAACTGGAGGTACTGAGGAGGTAGGCAGTATCCAGAGAGCCACAGCGGTTCCCTGGTGGTTGGAACTTGTGATTAGAGGGGAGAAAGGCAGACATGAGGTTGGAAAACTAGTGTCACGGAGCTGCTGAAAGGCCCCTGTGCCATACCAAGGAGCTGGACGGACCCTGTAAACAAAAGCAGGTGTCAGAAGGAATGAAGCAGGGGACAGACTGATTGGATTCACATCTCACAGACTTTGCAGGTTGCTGTGGGACATGGCTGAGGGACAGTGTGAAGGGGCCCAGGAAAACCGGTGAAGAGGCGGCTGCCATTCGCCATTTGGAGTGGTGATTTATTTCAGATCTACTATTCAGGAACAGTCACAGAGATGTCAAGGCGCTGAGACCTAGTCCCTGTCTTTGGGAATCTCATGGTCCACTTGGGGATTCTTAGAGAGCTGAGAAAGTATAAACAGGAGAGAATGGTGGCAAAATCTGTGTGACCTTTGTGGGCAAAGCATCAAGGGCAACATCTGCATCTAGTGGAGAAAGGGCTTCACAGAGTTCGTGGCAGACACGACCATTCTTGCCGTCTTTTCTGAAAAATCTTCAGAATTTGTTTTGAATATGGCTCGGATATAACTGCCCGAGCAGCCTAATCCAGTCACTGTTCCCAGGGACAAAATCTTCATGGTGTCCATGGACCAGAAGAAGGGATGCGAGACTCCCCCTCAAGGATAAAGAACTATGAGCTTCTGAAGATTTCAAATTTCACGTCCATGACTGTGCTTTAAGCCTACCATCTCCTTTTCACATCAGCATGTCAGTGTTTTCCATTCTCTTCATTTATTCAGAGTGCTGATAACTTGCTCTTCTTTTTTATCTGTCTACCTGCCTGCTTTAAAAGACATGCTGAGAAACTTTTCTCACTGAAAACAGTAGCTCCAAATAGAACAGGAATGGAATTCTGTTCCATTAACGTCTCAAAAAATCCCAGCTCAACACTCCAGAGGATAATGACAGGCAAGGGTAGCAAAGGAGCAAAGGGGTGTGTGTGCCTGCCCTCTGCAGGTACACCCAAAAAAAGTGCTGCAAGGGGGGCTCTGTCACCAGACCCACGTGGAATGATTTGGCCTCCATAATTACGGATTGAAATAATGCTTAGCCCTGGATCCAGGGGAGCTAATTGGATTGCCCTGTAAGTGGCTGAGTGAGGACAGAAAGCCCAGCTCAGGAAGTGCTGGAAGGAGAGAAAGGCGCAGCTCTGTGTTCCTGCCTTCATCTGTGCGGAAATGGGTGGGGAAGCCTCCAACTGAGCCAGCAAAGCCCACAGTGCCAGAGAAAGTCCACTCTTTCCTGTGCATTGCCTTTCAGCTGTCAGTACCGTCCCCAGAAGGGCCAAGGCAGGTGCTCTTGTTGCTTTGTTTTACAACTGTGGAAGCCAAACAAATAGGGCCAGAAGGGGCCACAATTTGGGCCAGAGCTTCTGCCCCTTAATCCTGTGGTCTGATCACACCGTATGGCCTTTTGCAAATTTTGAATAGTGACTGTGCAAAGCACAGGCTTTGGTGCTGAAGCCATTATCAACGTGGCCGGCACAGTCGTGGGTGGAAAGTGTTTACCCAGAAACAGTTGACCTGCTGTGGCCTGGAGCAGGTGTAGCGGCACTGCAGTTAAGGTGAGGCCTGGCGGGCAGGTGTTCCCAGCTGGGGCTCCAATTCCACAGCACCTTGTTTGCTCTACTACTTTGGGGGAGCCTAGAAAAAAAAGACCACAGGAAGGAAGCTCTTCTGCTTTAGGAACTGGAAACAGAGCCACTACGGAGGTTAATTGATGTCACGTTGGTAGAAAAAGACAGTCATTCCTTGGTATCCAGAGGATCGGTTCCAGCACACCAGATACGGAAATCTGTGGATGCTCAAACCCCAAATGCCTTCTATAAAGTGACCTGCTATTTGCATATAACACACCGAAACTGTACTTAGATTACTTGTACTGTCTAATACAATGTAGATGCTGTGTAAATTATTATTAGTATATAGTTTAGAAAAGAACACTAGGAAAATTCCAAGTTGTGATACTGACACAAATTTTTAATGTTTTGGTTTGATGATGGTTGAATTCACAGTTGTGGAATCCACTGCCATGGTGTCTACAGACACAAAGTCCACAAGCACGGAGCCCATAGATGCAGAGCCACTGTGCTGTCCTTGGAAGTGCATAGGATAGTAGTGACCGTGCTCCTGTAGGTATTAATGAATACAAAGCAAGAAGCAGGCGCTCAGCTCCAGCCAGGGCACACAAGGGCAGTCTGGGACATGCACACCAAAACCACATCTTTTCCTATGGCCACACTGAAGAGGGACCCTCTGGTCTACTGTGGAGGAGGAGTGTAAACTATCAGATCTCACTAAGCCCCTTGTCAAGGACTTCCTCCAGTGGCTTGGGATGAAACACACATGTCTTAGGAGGCTTCACAACACCCGGGAAGTCCCCACCCTTGCTTCTTTCCTCAGGCTCATCTAGTATCACATTCTACACCACACTTATGTACCCACAAACACCCCACACATGACCCCTTCAGCTAGTCAAACTGTATACTGCTTCACCTCCTCCGCGAGAGCACACTGTCCTGTCCCCAAGCCTTGCCTATGCTATTCTCTGTTCCAACCTCACTTCCTGCATCCTACCCCAACCGCTTACCTCCTACTCACCCTTGAAACAGCAGCCAACGTGTGGGTCACTTCCTGCAGGAGGTGTCTCTTGAGCACCTCTGTCCTGCCCGGGCTAGGCTCGCCTGCCTGGTTCTCCCACCTGTCTGCACATCCCCAAGTCACAGAACTGTGTCATTCTTCTCCCATCCTCATCACCTGGCAATTACTTGGTAGAAACAGAGACTGCTGGCATACTCACTATGGTAACCCCAAGCCAGGCTCTTCAGTATTTGTCAAGTGATGGAATAGATTAATTCCTGGATTAAGTTATCCAGAGGTAAAAATCTAATAAACACAAAAGCATTTCTCCTTTTACAGGTGTGAAGTTCAGTTGGGTTTAGCTCCACTAAAATCTAGACTGAACAATCCCTCCCTGTCATGTGACATAAGATTCTCCTGAAAAGAAAAATGAGCAAGTGTCCTATTGACAGAATGCTGTCTTAAGGAGGCTTATTTCTGCCTGAGTGTGATCCAAGTTACTGAGGGTTTTAAATAGTTGGGAAAGACATTATCTTTGGAAGCTAAAATCCAACCCTTGAATACCTTGGTTCTTGCCAAATATTTCCCACAACCCACATTAAGTGGATTATTCTGTCTTTAATCACATGCTAAATGGCTGCATCTGTGGCTGGCATCAGCTGAGTGTGAGGCAGCTGCAGTCACCACGGATACCCTTGCTATTACAGCAGAAAGCAACTGGGTGGAGAGCTCCAAGCAGTGGGGGAGAGACAAGAGGATGCATGTTACAATCCTTCTACATTCATTCTTTCATTCTTTCAGCTTTCATGGTTAAAGGTCAATTATACCCCACATAGAAAAGCGAGAAATAAGGCACACACTCTTTCCCTGAGGAGTCGTAAGTGGTGAGAGAACTAACGATACCTTATAATTGCTTAGTCTTTATGTTTCAAACTTGTAAGTCACCTGGGTATCATGTGGGAAGGAGGTGCTGACTCAGGAAAGTGTGCGTTCTAACACTGATGCAGCGAGTTCAGAAGCCACAGTTGAGGTTGAAAGCATCACAATACAGGGTAGAGGGGCTGGGGATTTAGCTCAGCGGCAAAGCGCCTGCCTGGCAAGCGCAAGGTCGTGAGTTCGGTTCCCGGTACCGGAGAAAAACAAAACAAAACAAAAAAAAAAACAATACAGGGTAGAGATGGACAATATTATATCCCTATTACCTCGTTTGACCCTCACTAGAATGCTGGGAATGGAGAGGGAAGTAGTTCATATCTGTTCGCAGATAAAAGCCTTGAGTCTAGAAGAAATTCCCTATTTTCCCAATGGTATCATGAGTGTTAAGGCCCAGATTCTTTTCTTCAAACCCAGGACCCCAAATCCCCAGCTAAATATTTCCATTGTACTGTCCTTCTGCAGCTGGTCACACCCATAATCATCTTCTGCCTCTGGGCCTCTGGACACAGACCAGGTATTCACTAAGTGGTTTCCCAAGTGCCATGTTGGCTGCATTGACAGTCATAACCCTTGTCTTTTCTGGCTGGCTTTGGCTGAGCTTCAAGGGTTTGGTGACTCCCAGGATACCAGGCTGAGGACTACTGAGTGGAGCTGGGAGAATAACAGTATCACCTCTGGGTCTCAGCCAGGTCCCTGAGCTTGTATCACCTCCTCTACACTTCCACTGCACCCAAACACAAGCAGCACACAGGTAACAAGCCACTGTCCCAAGGGGAATGGGTGAAAACTGCGCTTGGTGAGCACCTACTAGGTGCAGAACATGAGCTGTCTCATTCAGTAGGTGCCCAATGGATTAAGATCTTCACTCCTTCATGAATGTATTCATTCAATGCTAGGCAAGGGTCAGCTATGTTCCAGGCACTGCACAGAGAAATCTAAGGGAGGCTCTGGGAGACTGAGTGACACATCAAAACCCATCGTGCTAGGAAGTACTACAACCAGGATAGGAAACCACCATCTCCCCAGTTTAAACCCATCATTTTCCCAACCCCAATAAACCTTCCAGACCACCAGCCCATATCATCCAGGAAATTTGTTTGTAATGCAGAGACTGTGATTCCATATGTGTGCAAGAGACCCAGTCAGCATTTTTGCCATCGTGCTAATCGATTCTGATTCTGGTAAACTTTTGACCATACTTCAAAGACAATGGCCTCAGACCTACAGGAGAATTCAGACAGGAGCCCCCAACCTAAAGCTACCCTGAGAACGTCTTTGTTGCAGAGAGTGGGCATCTTCCAACTGTAGAGAAATTGAGTTGAAAGTGCACTTATTCAATCCAGCCAAATTTGGAAACAACACGACAAGAGTTACATCCAGTGCCAGGAATGCAGCCCTGCTAGAAAGCTGCAGGGCTGGAAGGGTGTGTGGGGGTGGGGCACCCCGTCACATGCTCTTATCACATGTGTTCCTCTGTGCTGGCATCCTGTCTTGTGATTATCACTTTATGGTTTCAGCCCTACAACCTTAAAGGATGGGTCTCTTGGGCCCTTAGGTAAACAAATGTCCCTAGCATTCCCCAAGTGACTGCATAGCGGAAGTTAACTCTGGGTTCCTGGACCCTACAAGAAGTTACCTGGAGCCATCCAATTGGACACAGAATGGGAACATAATGGAATCATGTTGACAGAGTGACTGGAAACAGCTGAGATAAAGCAGTCACTGGGCTAGAGATAAGTAGCTAGGGACCAAGTAGTGGAGCGATTTGGGTAGAGTGGGGAGATGTTTTGGGCATAGAATTGACAGAACAGCTGATAACTAAGATAAGGGACCTTCAGGAAGGGGGAAAAACTGTTACTTTGGCACATGTACACAAAGGTTCAGTGGTGTCATTTATTGAGATGGAAAGATAGAAGATGAGTGAGTATATTGTAGAGGTAAATGGAAATGAAGGAGAAATCAAGAGTACCCTTTTGAATGCATCATGTCTGAGATCTCTGTAGAGATGCCAGGTAGCCAATGCTCACATATGCTTCACTTTGGGACTAGAGTTGAGTATTATGAGCACACAGATAGCATCTGAAGGCTGGGACTGCATACCATCACTGGGACAAAGAGTGAGGCAGAGAAGAAAAAGATTCAGGACCAAACCATGGAACCGTCCAACCCTGCAAGATAGAGAAACAGGAAAAAAATTAGACATGCACAGGCTGTGTGACGGTAAAAAGGAAAAGTGTAGTTTTAGGAAATCCACAGGCCAGGGTAGGAGTTTGCACTGGAGCTGTGGGGGAGGAACATATTTTAAGATGGAAAAGGAGAAACTGTGTCACACATTGCAGATAGTGCAGGTAAAAAGTGAGAAAAACCCACCAGATTTATAGCTCTCACCACTAGGACCATGGCTGGCATATAGTAAAAGATTGATAAATGTGAACTAAATTAATTAAAATTTAGTTCTATCAGCCTCTAGGTCAGCAATATAAAACATTTTAGCTTCTGGTCTGCTACTTCCTGTCTTCCTGCCTGCCTCCCTGAAAGATATCATACACTGAATATCTTTTGTCTTTTCTTGTTTGGAATAAGGGCAACCTCACAATTCGTCTCAGGGCTGTGAGCAGGCAGTATCAAGTAGTCAGAATTGTCATGCAAATTCTTCCTAAAATGGACAGAACAATCTGGACAGGACTACATATCAGAGTTGTTCAAAAACGAGCCTCATCGGAGGAGGCTCAGGAGGAACCATAGACCATCTGCATTTGAACTAGATGATCACTAAGGCTCCCCAACAGGGCTTCTCTCTACCCTTAACTGGTACCTGTTCAAAGCATAGAGAGAAAACCCCAACCAAGCGTAAAATTACTGCATGTGAACTAAATCTTCTCCTAAAACTTCCTCCTATGCATTTCTTCTCCCTCTTATCTTTATTGAGCTCCTGAAATGCTTTATCTGCTAAGACATGATTCAGTTCTAAATCTCTGTCCACAAGCACAATTACGATTTCTGCTGCTTCTGCGTGGTAAAAATGAATCACAAGATGTGAGACATTAACTTATCCACCCAGCCATAGGCAGACTCTCTTCATCGCTAAATGATGCACTCCCCCACATAACACAAAAGCAGACTTTTTTTTCCCAGCCCAAAGTACTTAGCATTACGGAGAGACATCTGCTGCAGACAGATCTTGTGTCTTGGGAGGTTTAATAGTTTGAAATTTATTCCTCTTCACCACCTGGAGGCTCGGGACTCTGTTGGTAGACTCTTCCACCTCTCATTGCCTTAGAAGCTCAATGAGCTCTGGGTGGATAGACAAGCAGGCTGCAGCTCTCCTGGAGAGACATGAGCCTCCACATCGAGGGGGAAAGGGCGGAGAATTAACCACCAGGAGCAGCTCGGCAATCTCTAGCACCTTTCACTGATATTCATTCAATACATATGTGCTGCATGTCGGAATCCATGGCATTTTCTAGAACAGAACCTGCAGGTATGGTGAAAAATGAGACTTGGCCTCTTTTTTGCTTTTTCAAAAACCTGCATATTACGAACAGACTGCAGAAGTTCTCGATATCCCTCTGGAGTGATAAAAAATGATGCTTGTGCCCAGAGAGAGACTTACAATTTTTATCAGATTACACATCTGAAAGAGTTAGGGTATCATTGGAAAGCTTCAGAGCTGACATATGCCTTTCCATCCTGGCTAGTCATATATAAGCCAATCACAACGGTCATCACTATTTTCTTCAAATTTCTCTAGGTCCATCTCCTTTTCTTTCCCTCCTACTTAGTCCTGCTAACCTCATCTCACTTACAAACTGAAAACAGCTTCTGACTCTCTCTTCTATCCTTCTTCCTCTCCAATCTCCAAAAGGCAGGGACACAAATTTTCATATCTCTAATCTGATCACTTTGACATTTCATTGAAGACCTTTAATATCTTCCCACAGCTCTGAGCATGAAGGACTAACCGTAACTATTCACATGAGCATTTGTAATGTCAACATCACGCTCTGCTCTTCTCTTGACTGTGTAAACTGCTGCCCCATCCAGCTTCTTTGCTTTCTTCAAGTTTTCCATTTGCTCACCTACCACTGGGCATGTGCACATTCTCTAATTTTCACCTGAAAGTGCTCACCAAATTGTACTGTAATGATCATGCCAAGTGTTGGTTTCCTCAGTCCTCCCTGACTAGGTCAATTACCCTATTTGTAGAACCTCAAAGCTCCATGAACTTCTTCATATTCTTTGTCCAAGTTAGAATAATACAGGCTCTGTCTGACCCATTGATTAGCAAATATCACTCATTGTTCAAATAAACCCACCATTGCATTATTGTATCTCCAGCACTTAATGTGGTACCAAGCACACGGACAGCAAGGGCATGGTTAATACATAGTAAAAGAGCAGATGAACAATCAAGTGGACAAATCAGTGTGGTAAACAGATGCTCTAATCAAGGAAAACACTCAGCACTGTGAGGGTGCAGGAGAGAGGGATGTCTCCTCAGTAGGTCGTGTGGGTGAGCTTAGTCTGCAGAGTCTACTGCAGAGCTTATGACGTAGTGTACATGTAAACAATGTACATTGGCTAAATGCAGAACACAGCAACTAACTCTTCCTGAAAGAGTGAGGGTGCACTCCAAAAGAACTTGGCACTGGACATCTGTCACAGAGGACAACTGCAAGTATTCAAATCAGACAGAGAAAAAGGCAGGCAAAGAGAATTTCAAATGGAAGGAAAGGCAGGTACCACGACATTAAGCCACAGAAAAAGGAGGGAAAGTTCCATGGCGAAAGAGAAGGTTAAGTGATGTGGACATGAAGATGTGCTCTGTGGATCCTCTTTCTGGAAGGGGAGGATTTGTTTCAAGCTGCTTGGAGCATGGGGTGGTGGCAAGGTACAAACACCTCCAACTATCAGAGAAGACTTCTCCCCCAAGGCCACATCAGCCCCAGAGCAGCCGACGCCCCTGACTGGTTGAGACGAGAATGAAGGCCCAGGTGTTTGGGTTTAGTGGGTGACAGTTGTAATAGCTTTCTTGTACAGAGCTCCCCAAGGGTTCCCAGGGGCTCCTATTGATCCTGCATCCCTATAGCTTGCTCTTTACATCCTGGCTCTCACAGATAATGATCTCATCTGAGTGCTGAACTTTGTATGAGAGGCCACTTCTCAGGGAACTGCACTGCACACTTGGGTCAGGCCACCAGTGTGGATGTATGCAGAGGAAGTACCTAGGAAGAATGTTTGGAGCAAGATGGTTAAAGCTCTCTGATTGGACTTAACCTGCCAAGTGCCAGAAAAGTCAGAGTCTTGTATGGGGAGGACCTCCCTGGTTGCTGTGTGGTGAAGGCATTGGAAGGAGGCAGAACCCCTGGCTGGTCATTGGATTAGCCCATGACTAACAGAGTCATAGGTCCATTAAATCCATGTGGTTTGCAGTTGGAAAAGCGATGGCTGAGGGAGAAAAGGTACTGAGCAATTTAGAAGGAAAAATCGATAGCTCACAGGTGACATACTGACCAAAGGGATAGAATAAGGGAGGAGGGGACAATAATAACAGCATGTTAATTTTCAGACATGATAAGGAAAAAAATGCTACCCTGGATTAAAATAACACATGCAAGAGTAGATCCTTCTCCTGAGAGCTTTTTCCTGGCACTCCTGGGTAGAGAATTAAAATGATGCCTGGAATATTTCTGCAGCTAATGTTCCAACGAAGTCTTATGCAAAAAGAATGGTCCACAAAGTTTTAGTTTGTTTATTAGTTAAGATCTTAAGCATTTCTCCCTAGTGTAATTAGTCACCAAGCTTGCCAAAGAACATTCTCATGCCAACCAGAAAATGTTTCAAATTAGACAGGGAGCAAAGAGATGAATCTACAAGAAGGAAAATCAGACAAACGCCCAGTGAAGAGCCTGACGAGGATCTTACTCCCCCCACAAGTATTTACGGGACCATTTTCTACATCCTACTAGGCAAGGGGCTTGGAGTGCTGTGGTGAATAAAACCCTGAAGATTCCATTTCAGCAAGCAAGCACAGATCTGAGGAAATTTAACAAAAACAAAGAAAGTGTCATTGTGACCAGCATGGCACTCTCCGTCAGCATAATTCAAATGTCTTCCTACTAGCCGTTTGCTGCTATGTGTTGCCTTCGAACTTACGTAGTTACCTTCCAAGAGTTTCTCGTTCATCATAGACAGAGCAAACAGCCATATCAGTTCCGACTGGACCCCTTACCAGTCATGTGGCCTTGAGTAAATTACACAGTCATCCAATGCAGACAATTATCCCAGTGTCCCAAAGTGCATTAAGGCACCATGTAAACTAACTGGTCTGCTATTGCAACACACTGATAGAAGCCCTCATTTTGTGGGAATTTAGCTATATTAAATGGACTTGAGGAGGAGTAGAGAGAAACATTATTTTTAAAATATGGTCATGGACTTTATATAATTTGTGGGGCCCAGAGGAAAAGTGAAATGAGAATCCCCCTGTTCAAAAATTATGAAGAGGGCTGGGGATATAGCTGAGGCACACAAGCTCCTGCCTGGCAAGCACAAGGACCTCAGTTAGATTTCTGTTCCCCCGCTGCCAAAAACAAATGATGAATTTCAAGACAGTGATGGCAGTGTATTGGTCCCAGCACAGGTCCTGTGGGTGTGAATCTCTTGGTGACTGCACAGGCTGCAAAATGTGAAGTCAACCTTGGATCTGATTTCCATTCCTATCTCTAATTGGATCCTGCTCTCCAAGTATTTCTAGGATGGTGAACCTGTTCTATAATGAATACAGTTCTGCTGTAAAAATGCATATTTTGTTTACTTTGTTGTTAGCATATCAGTGATCACTAATCTGAACAATTTTCTTTGAGTGGTTGTGTGCATAAAGCCACGTATGCTGGACTAATATATAGAATACATAAATAACTCAAGAGAATTAAACTTCACAAAATAAAAAACCCAATTAAAAAAAATAGGCAAGTTAAATGAATAGAGACTTCTCAGAAGTACAAATGTCCAATAAATAGATGAAGAAATGCTCGATATCATTGACCGTTAGAGAAATGCAAATGAAAACAACACTAAGATTCCATTTTATCCCAGAAAGAATGTTTGTCATCAAGAAATCAAATAATAATAAATGTTGGCGAGGCTGTGGGGAAAAGGAACCCTTCTACATTGTTGGTGAGGGTGTAAACTAGTACAAGCACTATGGGAATCAGTATGGAGATTCCTCAAAAAACCAAAATTAAGTATTCCATTCAACTCAGCTCTTCCCCTTTTCAGGTATCTTTCCACAAGTGTTAAGGGTATCGTATCACAGTGATACAGGCATACCTATGTTTACAGCAGCATAACTCTTGATAGCTAAAGTTTGAAAGCAACCTATGTGCCCATCAAGAGATAAACAAAGAAAGAAATACTGTTTTTACATATGATGAAGTACTGTTGTGCCATAAAGAAGGATAAACTTGAATCATGTTTTGAAAACAGGGTGCACCTGAAGATCATAGTATTAAGTGAAATTAATCAGACACACAAGCTTAAATATCACATGGTTTCTCTTATAGGAAAAGCCCAAAATATAAGTAAATTGCAAAAAGAAAGATAGGTCATAGAAACTAGGGAGATAGGTCTTTTTCAGATGGGGACAGGATCAACAGATGTGGGGAAGAGGAGGGGAAGTGTACTGTCAAGGATTAGGATGTGTTATGTGCAAGTACCACCTACCCACAAGGAGTGGAAACACCATGGACCACAAACACGTACTAATAAATAATAAAAGCTTAAAACCATGAACACCAAAACAAAACAAAACAAATACACATATACGCTGTTCTATGACTTCACAGGTTTTCAAGACTGTTTTTTAATCTATTTTCCCTTAGGAAGTGGCCTCTTTGTCCTGCAGGAATGAGAGCTTACCATCCGTGTCATTTTAGCCGGGCTAATCTTGCACTAGAGTCAGACCTCAGACTTCTCCTCCAGAATGCCATTCACCCCACAGCAACCCCAAAGTGAATACACTGCCATCGTCATTTTCCTCAGAGCGGGGGAAAGATTCACTCAAAGTTTCTTAGCATGTACGTGGCAGATCTGAGATTCAAACTTGGGTCTTTGGACCTTAAGATCCCTGCTCATCCCATGCTGTCTTAAGAAGTGTCTCTTTGCTTCTAATTGTCTTCTGCAAGCCCTGTCCAAACCTTTGAAATGAAGAATTGCTTGGTGAACAGAAAAACCTGCTTTTCTGCACCCCAGTAGCAAAGAGCGTTCCCCAGTTCCGTTCAGGCACGTAAGGCCGGAGGCAGAGCAGCAGGAGAGGCTGAGTCTGACCTGTGCTTCCAGTGCCCTGATTGCTACACGGGGAGGGCTCGGGGCTGACATCACTGGTCTTCAGCCTCCAAAATCTGAGCCCATGTGCAGAGAATGTTAGGGGGTGCAGATAAAGGTCATTTTAGAGTGAGTGCTACATGCAGTTAATGTTACTGACAATGAAAAGCTCTGCTGCTGACAGACAAATGAGTCAGAGTGAACTTGTTGAAACTACATGATGTGTTGCTTAAATACTTACCTATTTGGGATATGACGTGTAATTTCCTGATCAATGCACATGGAATTCTGGCTCGAGAACATCATATAAAATGTAGGGGAAAGCAATTTGTATGTTGAATTTCCTGCATGTGCATACACACACACACACACCCCTATGTGCATGATTCTGGGCTTGTCATCACTCATTACAAGTTTTTACTACCTTCTCTTACCATTAAGACCTCCCATGATCCAACCCCAGCCTTCTTCCCTTCCTATAGGCTCCTTCGCTAATCCCTTCTCCAAATATCCCCCTCTAGAAGCGGCCTAGATGCACACGCTATCCTGAGCTCTGAATCAGAACTGAAGTTCATGACTGATTTGCCAAATGGTGGGAAATGAAAGGTGTTCCCTAAGTTAGCCAGGACGTTCTCTTCAACCTCCTCTGGGCACACTTGTCCTCTTCATACCGAGTTCACCCCTCCCTTCTCTGCGTGTCCTCAGCTTTTGGTTCATACATCTATTATCCAGCTCATAATGACCTGAGTGGTGTATCTTCATCCCCACTCTGTCCCCATGGGCTCCAGGAATATGTAATCCACCACTGAAGGGTACCACTGGGACAGTCACAGCAAGCCATGGGCTGCATGAGGGTAATGCCCTCACATTGTTGCTCCTTTGTATTACCTTTGCACTTGACCTGTTTTTATGAACAATGTAGGTCTTCAAGGACTGTGAACTATGTATATTTGCATGCATCAAGAGGGCTTTCAGTGACCACCAATCTGTGTCACATCCTGCATTGTATTTGGTGCCTCTTGCAAGGAGAATCAAGAGGGTTATTTGATCAAATCAATACCTTACCAGACTACGGAGAGGGGGTTGTCCAAGGAGAAATCTCTCAGGAACTAATACAGATGCTGCTGTGTTAAATTATTTAAGAATTAAAAATTGCATGGAAAGTGTCACCAATAGAGCATCAGTGTGCAGGGCCAACTCAGTGACTCTGTTTCCTGCTGATAAAGAATCATCTGGCCCATTTTGGTGAAGCAGAGCCATTAGTCTTGACTCTAGCAAATTAATGCTAATAATAATAATAATTAATAATAATAATGCCATTTAGTGATTTAGCTCAAGCCAAGTACTTGCTGATCCTTTTCAGATACTATCACATTAAATCCTTCCAACAGCCCCATGCGAAAGATAGCATCATTATTATTCTCATTCCATATCCCCATTTGGAGATTAAGCCCCAGAGAAGTAAGATAATTTGTCTGAAATTGCATAGTAACCTATCTAGGTCTGGTTCAACAGACCCATGCTCTAAGTTAGCCTGCTCTGGAGGGTAAGGTAATCTGAGGTGAAGCTTTTAATTAAATGGCAGAGGGGACTACTTATTAAACAGACTCAACTCTTCATTTTGTAAATGATAAAACTGAGACTCAAAGAGATGAGAATACATAGGGCCTTTGAATCTCATGACTGAAATGGACTTCTAAATTTGCCCAGACAAACTTACATCCAATTACTGACCATACCTCCTTTACTTAGATATCATTTCTCTACCATATCATTTACCTGGCTAAAGTTACAATTCAAGTTTTATTTCCTTTTTCTTGGCTGTATAAGTTGATAAGTTGCACTGTGGCAGGTTTGTGCACACATGTAACATACTTCGATCATTTTCACCTGCTATCAGTCCTCCTGGCCTCATCTTTCCCCTTAGTTACACATTGTTGAGGAGATTTAGATATGCATAATGTTTTACTCATACCAGTCCCCCACAATGGCTTGTAATACTTTCAAAGAAGTGTGTGTCCATTATCACAATATTGTCTGTCACGTCTTTTCATCGCCCCAAAAGGAAACTCCATCCCCATTAGCAGTGGTCCATTATCTCAGCTCCAAGTTCAGCCTTAGAAACCACTAATCTGTTTGTAGGGATTTGCCTACCCTAGATATTTCATATCAAATAGATGTACACAGTGTATGGTCTTCTGTGACTGGCTTTTTTAACTCAGCTTAACATATGCTTTTTTTTTTTTGATACTGAGAATTGAACTCAGGACTAGATAGACAGATGCTGTGCCACTGAGCTATATCCCCCACACAACATACCCTTTTGAATACATTAAAGTGACCCCAATATATTGTAGAAACTTAGTGACATCAACAAACTATTGCTGGTTAGTGCAACGCCCCCCCACCCCAGTCTTTATTAGCCCTATCACATAAGCTATTCCAAAATTAAAATCTAAGAACAGAGTACTTGATGTGTGTTATGGGTTAAATTCTGCCACTAAAGTTCATGTACTGAAACTCTAAAACCCTAACAGCTCAAGTTATGAGTTCATCGGAAAACAGGAGCTTTACAGAGGCCACTGAGTTAAAATGAGGTCACTGGAGTGGAGTCTAAGCCAATAGAGCTGGTGTCCTTATAAGAACTGAAACTTTGGAGACATATATAAACACAGGACCATGCTGTCACCAACCAAGGAGATACGATGTTACGAAGGCCTAGAACAGAAGGAATCTGCCCTGTCAATTCCTTGGGCTCCCAGCTTCCAGGTCTGTGAGGTGATAGACCTCTGTTGTTCAAGCCACCCCATCTGTGGGACTTCGTTATAGCAGCCATAGCAAACTCACAATTTTAAACACAGCTTCTGCTCACATCTGTGAGGTCATCTCCCTGAAAAGTACATTGTTATTCTTGTACTTCCCCTTAGCTGAAAGTCAACAAGTCTTTACAATCAAGTCTGTGACATTTTCATGCAGTCCTAGCTTTCTGCCAGAGCTTCCTATTTAGGCAGTGGTACCACTATTCAAAACTATGCCCAGGCAGAATTCTGAAAGGCATGGTTGGTCCTCCTCCTCCTTTTCATGTCAACCCTCCTCCCAACCCAAAGAGAGAGAGAGAGACAGAGAGACAGAGAGAGACAGAGAGAGACAGAGAGAGAGAGAGAGAGAGGGAAAGAGGGCATGAGGAAGAAGGGGAGGATAGGGCAGGGGAGGAGAGGAGAGAGGGGAGGGGAAGGGAGGGGAGGGGAGGGGAAAGGGGAAAGGAAGTATGTCTTCTAGGCCAAGAGGGCTTTACAGGAATATTCTATCAAGTCTTGGGAAACAATCACAGTAATATCCATCAAGGCTTGGGAGACAAATAATTCCATTTAAAATGATCCAAATCATTAAAACTTAAACTTGAAAATTCCTTCATGCAGTTGTTATGGTTTGCGTCTGAATGTTCCCACAAAGCCTCATGCATTCATGGCAGGGCTGCTAGAGTTTGTGATTGATTTGTGGTCCAGTGCTGGGATTATGGGTGTGAGTGCTATACCCATCCCAGGGCAGGGAGGCCTGCACACAGTATAAGGGAGGGAAACAGCCTTGCTCTTGCCACTCCTCCCTTTTTGCTCTTGTTGCTTTTGCTGTTTTCCTGCTTCCATGAACTACTGCCCTCTGCCATGTTCTACCCTGCCTTGGAGCCAGCCAAATATGGACTGAAACCTCCACAAACTGTGAGCTAAATAAACCTTTCCTTCCTTAATTTTGGGAGTTGGATATTTTGTCTCAGCAACGAGAGAAAAGTAACTAAAACAGCAGTCATCAAAATATTATTAGAAACTGAGAAAAACAATAGCAGCAACAACAAAGCAAGGGTAATCACCAAATCTGGTTAAGGAATATCCACACAAACCCTATTAAGATATTAAGTGGCATAATTCATGACTATTTAAAGGAATAACATATCATGATCAAGTGAAAATTAGTTAAGAAATGCAAGCCTACTTCCTCTTGCTGTACTGGCCGAGAGTGTTATCATCTGAGAAAATGAGAGTTGCCTGTGAAAACACTGCCCCACCCATCACTTTGTAGCCTAATCTACTCTTCATATTTCTAAATATTTTCTTCATGGCTCTCCAGGAAACTTTACAAGTCCCTTGGCTCTGGACACCATGTTTTTCCCCCTTTTGAATACACTGCTGGCTTTGCCAAACCTTAATCTATTGAAATGTCTATCTGCACAGAGCCTCTTGCCAATACACACGTAGCAAAAACACCAAGAACATCCATCCAATGGAGGTGACATTAAAAACAGACAAAAGCAACTTTTCCCACAGAAGAATCAGAACTATAAAGCCAAAAATGCATTTCTTCAGAAAATTTTCCTGGAAAAGTTATTTAAGCCTGAAATTCAACCCACCAGTGTGTACTGCTGCGATTTATCTATTGCTGTATAACAAAGTAACTTCCAAGTAATAGCAATGTATTATTGCACTGATCGCCATGTGGGCTGCCTGAGCTCCACTGGTGGGTTCCTCATAGTCTCTCACGTGGCTGGGTTTGGTTGGTAACTGGGCCACGCTGGCTTGAAGGTTCACATGGCCCCAAATGGCTTCCCACGTGGCAGGCAGCTGATTGAGCTGTGGAGACCAGGGTGCTCACTGCAGAGCGAGGGTCAGAGACAGAGCAGCTGGTTGGGACCTATGTCTTCTCTATCATGGGTGTCTAATGTGGCGGTTTGCTTGGGTTGGACTGAGTGAAGAGGAATTGTGTTGGGGTACATATAAAATAGATAATATACTTCCTGTATCACACCTGCTGTAAAACTATTCTATTTTAACTTATTAAATAATAAGCCTCAGTTGAAAAATTAAATAAGGAAACTTACATGTTTGCTTAGTAACAAGAAATGCCTGTCTTTGCAGACACACACACACACACACACACACACACACACACACCTGTAGGTAACTTTAAATGTGACTATCTGTAATTGCTGTGTTTTCCCCACCAAGGAACATGCGTAATCTTCACTATGGGTTTCCACGGGACTCACTGTGCATGTGGCAGACATGGAGGCTGAGCCAGCTGTGCAGTGTGCCCTCCCACACACAGCCTTCCCGCATGGCCTGCCAGGCACTATGCAATCAGTCATGAAAAGCATTACTCAAAATCACATAGTAATGTTAAACGTTACCATCTTGTGGGCCACCTCAACAGCCATCCAAGGCCACAGAGGTCTACAGGCCAGCCCGTGGCTGAGGCAGGCAAGACTGGGTGCCTGGCTGGCTGAGTGGATGGGCAACTTTCTAAGCCTCTGCATAAGGGGAAGCAGCAGCTTCTACCTGGTGGAGCTGTAGTGAGGTTGGCACAGGATCAGATGGGAGATGTACTTTGCATGCTGTCTGGTATGTGATGGGCTTCATGAATAGTAATCATTATCATTACCATTAATATCAAAAGCATTGTTTCGTGGGGAAAAGGAAGGTTAGATTTACAAGAGAAGAAATTATTCTCATAGTTTGCACATGAATAGCCTAAGTGGCCACATTCTCTCTCTTTTTTATTTTATCATGGGTTCAATTTTCATACAAATGGGAAAAGTGAGACCCAGCAACCCATCTTCATTTTGTTTCCAGCTTAAACATATCATTCTGTACATTTAATTTGAAAAAAAAAATGTGTGTGTGTGTGTGTGTGTGTGTGTGTGTGTGTGTAGGCACAGGGAAAGAAATAGAAGAACATATATCAAAATGTTGAGTACTAGGTGGTAACATTAGTCATATCTTTATAACTTCCCCCATATTCCAAAATATTTCTAATGAGCTTTACTCCTGCTCAGAATGAGTACGATATGTTTCCATGTATGTCAGTCTTCCTGGACAGATTATAAAACACAAAACACCATAAGTTATTTTCCCGGCAGCATGCTCTGCCTGTGCACAGTGGCCTGCAGTCTTCCTGAACCCAAAGTGGCCATTTGTTCACGTATTCATCTCATTCCTTCATTCTCCACGCACGAAGAGACACAACACCTATAGGGCACTGGGCCTGCCTCTGACCTTCTCTGTACAGCCTGCCCTCCAGCTCTTCCTGAAGGCCTCTTCCTTCTGCTCAGAGTCTCCCTGCAGCACCTGTCCCATGAAGGGAGCTGGGCGTGTGTTCTCATCCCCTGTACACTCTATGTGCCTTGGAAGCAGGACTGACCGCATCTCTGTCTCTCTTCACTCTGATTCATTTGTTAGCACTGGTAGGTGCCAAATACATGCCTGTCGAATTGAACATGCTCCAACTCTCTTGTTTTATAGCTGAAGTAATGCAAACCCAGACCTGTCTGTGACTTACTCAGAATCACAGAGCCAAGCCAAGGCTAAAGTCTCCATTCCTTCCTCCCACAAGTGCCTGTTTCCACACGCAGTGCCACAGGATACACGGGCACATAGACAGCAGGTGCACTGTCTGCCGGGGCATCACACATGCTTCTCTGAGTACCCTTCTGCACAACAGCCTGTCCACCAGAAGCCCTGCCCAGATGCAAAGCTGCATTGCTGGGACAGGTTTGACTTCCACAGGGGGCAGGGGTGCTTTCTGAATAGAAATGACAATAGTACCACACAGCATGGTGATGACAGCGTAGAAAATACTGGAATCTGAGCTAAGCAGACTTAGGTTTAAATTCTATTTCTTTCTGCTTATTACCTGGTTGATTTTAAATCAAATCACTTTTTTTTCTGAGTCCCGGTTTCCTCATCTCTTAATGGGGAGTTAACACCTACTTGGAAGGCACGAATTGAGCGTCCAGTAAAGGAGACTTAGGTATTATGATTTTTTTTTGACTCAGAGTGATTACCCACAAACTCAAGTTCACTGGCACACCAATCATCTACCTACAACTGCATCCCTTATCTTCTGCTCCTGTGACTTGAGTTCCATGCTCCATTTGAAAGAAAGTCTATTCCTGAAGTTCTTAAGGAACCAACTTTATGAAGTTCTTAAGGAACCAATTTTATGAAGTTCTTAAGGAACCAGTTTTGGAGAAGCACCAGATGTCTGGAATGTCCTAAATATTCCTGGATACTTGGGGATCCCACATGTTCTCTCTCTCCTATTTCCTTAGAATCCCTGTCTGCTATACTTGCTTGAAGGAGATGTTCAAAGAAGATGTATCAAGAGATAGTATGTAGTAAGGGTACCAATTTTTACTCATAGGCGCCCAGAGAAAGCCACTGTTAGCAGGATTTAGAAGTGATAGTATCTTCTGAAAGAGATTATACTTACGCTGCAGTTGAAGGAGGGAGCCACTAGGATCAAGGGGTTCATAACCGCATGTGGTAGCCATCTGTAGAAGACAGGAGTAGGGTTCAGGTTAGATACGGCAGACACACAGCATGGCATGAGGGGTGAGCATGAGGACAGATAAATTCTTGCAATGACACTTCTTCTCCATCCTCACTGACATGAAATTTTGTGATGCTCTGTCACTTTGAGCCAGCCTGGACATGCAATGTGGTGATAACAGAGGCACAAGTACTCAAAGACCACAGTTTAGGCCATTTCACAAAACCATTTGTGCCTAGTTGGCTAACAGCTCACTGGCCAAAGAAGATCCCATCTTAAGTCTATTCTCTGAACGCCAGGAAGAAAAACAGCATAGCTAAACTCACCCCTAAGAGCTATCAGCTTTGTGCACAATGGCCCAGGGAAGAAGAAGACCAAAGCCAGGGCAGCCCCCAAGTCCTGCCAGCTCCTGTCTTCCTCCCCAGCAACTTCCACTGCTCTACACAGCAGAACCTGGGAAAAGGGCATGGAGAATGCTAGATGGGCAGTCCCAGCTCTGCCTGTGATGTTATCAGGTTACTTCGACGCTTTTATCTGTCTCTGTTTTTCCATGGCAACTGCAGAGGATGCAAATTCTTGCTCTGAATTCATCCCAGTTTTATTCAGAGCTGTATACCTCTTGATACAGTGTCTTCTTTGAACATCTCCTTCAAGTAAGTACAGCAGACAAGGATTCTAGGAAAAATTAGAGAGGCAGTGTGTGAGAGTCCCAAGGAGCCGGGAATATTTAGGACAGAGAAGTCCCTACTTCTGACATCTAGAGCTTCTCCAAAATTGATTCCTTAAGAACTTCAGGGAAGGGCTGGGGAGTTAGCTCAGCAGCGCTGTTTCTGCCTGGCAAGCACAAGGTCATGAGTTCGATTCCTGGTACCAGAAATAAACCAACAAAAAAAACCCCATAAAACAAAACAAAAAGAACTTCAGGAATTGACCTTCCTTCACTGAACATAGGGCATTCAACAAGGGCTTCTTGGAGTCCCATGACCTACAAATAAATTCAAACTCTTTAGCTAGATACTCTAAGCACTTTCTCACCTCTAAGCTATCTATATTCTGTTTTATATTGGGTTCTATTTCTTTAGGAATCTTATCTTGACTATTCAATTATGGACTTCTTCAGATGAAGGATTGGAAGTCATCCACCATTTATTAGAGAGCCTGACTGAAATATATCATTAACTCAGTGGTTCCAGAAATGGCGAAAGGTAATCATCTATGTAGTGGAAATAGCAATGTTTGTAGAGTTAGAAGACCCAGTTCTAGGTATTAAGTCTGCTTATTAATGCCAAATGACAAGGGGAACATAATTTTTTCTCCCTGAATACTGATATTCTTATCAAATAGATGGATGTAGTGTCAACTTCTGTGGTTATTGGGGAAAATTAAATTGTAAATAGAAAAGAAACAGCTGAAGTATCACTTAGAAATTCCCTGAAATGATTATTCAAGCCAGAGACTGAAGGACCTACAGCTATCACTACCACACCAATGACAATATAGGGTTCAATCAAGTATTCTCCCTGTTAATATCACTTAATAATATTCTTTTACAAAATTAAAGACAGAATTTTCTTTTAACCAATTTATGTCTTAAAACTAGAACTGATATCGTTGAGTATAAGGCTTTAGATGTTATCAATAAATGTGCTTTACCAGCAATAGCATGTTAAAGGTAAATGGCATCATTATACCTAGTACTCGGCAAGGCCCCTGTGCACCACGGAGGCCCAGTGATTTGCACACATTAGCAAGGTGTGAACACATTCATGTGTCTGTATGATATGTGCACAAACAGCTACGTCTAGTTACTCACAGACCATGGGAACCATCGATTCACTGCTCCAGGCTGTTGAGATATGCATCTCTCAAGGAATAGTTTTGAAGGGAAGGGAGCTTTCACTAAGGATAAAACTGGCCAAGATTTTCCCATGTGAAAATTTGTTATTTACCAACACAACCTGGCACTATCGCAGAAATGAATAGCTCTGTCTTCTCCCGTAACAAAATGAAGCTCACCAGTACTCCAAACCTGTCCAGCCACTGGAGACCTGAAGCTTATGTGGCTCAGCAATGGAGGCACCCTCTCTCTCACCATGTGGACATTTGTTGCTTTGGGGAAAGATTGGAGGTACTGGGAGAGAAAGAGGAAGCCCATAGATGCCATGGAGCATGCCACCTTCTACCTAGAGTTCTTTTCCCATACAGGTTTTGAAGGTATGCTGTTGAAAACAGCTGTTTTCTCCCACTACTTCCTCTCCAACTGGCCTGAGATTCCTCCTCAGATGAGACATGTCCTGAACAGTTCAATGTGCTTAAAATCCATTCGACATAAAACTCCAGGTACAACCTTAACCCCAATCATTCTGGCTATGCTGCTTTGGTGGCAGCTTTTCCATGAAGTAGAAGAGATGTCTACCTTTATGGAGACAAGTGGGAGATCTGAAGATATCTTTTGATGAGCAGACATTACCTTCTGACTGAAATCTGCCTGATTCTTTTTTGATATTTATAACTTTGGTTGGATTCTTTGGAGAATACTTTTGCAAAACGAGTCCCCTTGGGTGGTTTTGAGGCATCCTTGGAGAACTTGCTCCCCACCACCTTACTTTGAAGGTAAGAAGGCAGAGGCCCAGAGAGGTGGAAGAACTTTCTCAAGATCATCCGACAAGATAGCAGCAGAGTAAGCACAGCAACCAAGCTCTCACCACTCCTAGTCCAGCTCCCTCTCCCCTGGTCCATACACAGCTCTCAGTTGCTTAGTAACATCCCAGGCAAAGTTGCATATTATAAGCCACATTCTGGGCTTGACACCAGAGAGGAAAGAGTGAGTAAAAAGTGATTTCCACCCTAAATGTTCTCGGTCTAAACCGAGAGATTCAGTCATAAAACAAAGACAAATGTAATCCATGGAACAAGTGCATCACTAGAGGCTTACACGAGGTGTCCAAGGAGACAGAAGACAGGAAACTCCCTCTGAGGAGAGAGATTGAAGCAATCACTCCAAAAATATGGCCATTAGCTCATTCTTAAAGCATGAATGTAACATGGCAAAAGAATAAGCATGTGCAACCTCAAAGATAATTTCAGAGAAGTGTGAGGAGGTCTGAAAGCCTTCATTGGCTGTCTAGAAGGAGCAAAATAATGGGAGATGCTAGAAAAAGGGCCAGAATCACATCAAGGGTAAACTAGAAGTCCCAAATCATTGCCCCAGAAATCCTGGCTCCTTCTGAGGACTGTGAAGTAAAATCTTTGTTATGCTTTTTGTTGCCAATTGCCCCAACTTCTGCATTCAACTTCTGCATTTTCCCTGAGTGTAAATCTGTGTTCATATTTTTCTTAGAACCAGCTAGATTAGATTACTGCTCATCCTAATGACCTCATCCTGACGTGGTTACCTTTGTGAAGACCTTATCTCCAAATAACGTCACATCTGGAGGTTCTGAGGGTTCCCATTCCAACCTATCTTTCTGGAGGGCTTTATTAGCTCCTGTTGCTACTGGTCACCCGATAGCCGTCATGTCATCTCAGCTGATCTTTCTAAAATTCTCACTGAGGCCTTTTGTCAGTTATCACACTCTGTACTTCTCACCAGGGGTTCTCTGTGGAACAGGAGAAGGTCTCTATTTTCAGGGTGCTTATATTTCACAAAGGGGAGCAAATAATAAATAAATCATTAAAAAGAACATGAAGCAATGATGAATGAAAGTTACTGGGGCCATTTTCTGTTGAGAGGTCAGTGAGTCCCCTTGAAAGAAAGACATTTTAGGAGTGACTCCAATGATTAAGAGGATGCAGGTTGTAAAGATCCTGAGAAATAACAAGCACAGGCCCTGGGTCCTTGTCTTTCACCTTGTACATTCAGTCTTAAAGTTTCACTTTCTTAGGCCACCTGACCACCAGGACAGACTCTGGAGTAGTCCCCAGCAACTCTAAGAACATTGTCATGATAATCTAACATCTCTGTAATAAATTCTCCATCACATGGTCATTTGAGTTGTGTTAGCATGACTATAATTATACTGACCATACTTGAATTAGCTACAACACTCTCACCTTTCTAAGATCATCTCTACTTAGGGATGATTGCTCTTAGATTTAGTTTCTTTCTAGCAACTCAATAAGTGGGGAAATTTATTCTTCTATAGGGTTATTTTTTGGGAAAAGAAGCTAGGATTCCAAAGGATTTTCCCTAGTAAGTCCAGTCCAAGTAACAATCTTGCATGTTCCTCATTGCTCCATTTCCAAATTCTTCTTGAGTACAAAATGTTAGCCAAGATCAAGCTGCGCTCTAATGAAGAACCAGTAATCATCTCAAGCTCTACTTATGGGATGGAGTGTAGGAAAAGTTCTAAGCATCTTTAACCTTTTTCATCCTTTTAACCACAATGTAAGGCTTTCATTCTTCCCTGTGGTCCACAAGATGTCCATCTCAAGCCATGAGCAGAGGAGCAAGTTACAGGTCTGAGTTTTCCGACATATATTATCTGGCTATTCCACAGGATGCAATAGATGTTCTGCACCAAAAATAAGGAAAGTACAAAGGATGATCAAAGTACATGGTGAGTGTTTAAATTCTTCAAAATCTATGTCAGTTGTAAAAGGCTTCATATGTTCTATATGTTACTTATATACTTATTTTCTTCTAGACAGGCAAGAACCTCTTCTAATGCAATACATGTTAATATATAAAATAATAGGAGTGGTACAAGCACATAGTGAGTACTCCTTATCTGTTAACTACATTGCCAGTTAGGGTAGGTCAGGTTATGTTTTTTTTATTTGTATGTTTCTGATACATAATGAATACATTCACCCTGGGATGTCGCATCTTGCTTCCATGACAAACAATCTCAAAATCTCAGTGGTTTAGAAAAACTGTTTTTGTTTATCCTGTGTATCCCCTATGTGTTAGTGGTGAGGTGAGAAGTAATTTTCTTTTTTAAAATTAAGTTTATCGGCACATTTTAGGTATACATAATGATCATATTCACCACAGGGAACGCGTGCCGGTACATGGTATATTCCGATTCCTCTTCTGTTCCCAGTCCCCTCGACGCCCTCAGCCCATCTTCCTCTCTCTATTTACAAAGATTTATTTCCAATTTCTCCTTTTTAAAATCTTTGTTCCCTTTTCCCTTCCTTCCTTTACTCCCTTCCCTCGCCCTAGTTCTTCTTTCTTTTTGAATAATTTCTTCCCATTTCATAATATCTATCGTAAGTTTTGGTCTTTATTTACTCTTTCAGTTTCTCAAACCAGGGAGACAATGCAGTGTTTATACATGTGAGTCTGATTTATTTTACTTAAGAGTATGGTCTCAAGTTGCATCCATTTACCTAGAAATGCTTCAAATGTATCCTTCTTTATGGCCAAGTAGTAATCCATTACATAAAAAAAAATCTTCTTTATCTATTCCTCTGTTGATGAGCTCTTTGGATTGTTTTCAAGATTTTGCTATTACAAACCGTGTTGCTATAAACATGGATGGATCACTGATTTGAGGTTTTTAATTCTTCCAATGCACTGATAAACAGTGCATGGATCACTGATTTGAGGTTTTTAATTCTTCCAGGAAAGTACCCAGAAGGGGAATAGGTGGTTTAAATAGGAACTCCCATTCTAGTTTTTTTGAGAAATCTCCACACTGATTTTCACAGTGGTTGTGCCAGCACACACTCCCACCAGCAGTGGAGAAGGGTCTCCCCACCCACCCCCTGCAGTTCCTCCAGCATTTGTTATTGGGTAATTTCTTGATCATAGCCATTCTTTATGGAACGAGATGAAATTTCAGTGTCATTTTAATTTGAATCTCTCTAATAACCAGTGACATTGAACATTTTTTCAAATATTTATTTGCCATTTATATTTCCTCATCTGAGAAATGTGTATTCATCTCAATATGGTATTAGCAAAAAAACAAAACAAAACAAACAAACAAAAAAACCAGACCTGAGGATCAGTGGAACAGATTAGATAGTTTACTACTAATTTTTATTGGTTCCTTGAAAGGAATGGTTAATGCTTATACTGTTTGATCAATTTTGCATCTGATAAGCTGAGCAAATACTTTGAAGATAAAAACATGCAATATAATAATCATTGTTCATTTATTATCATCTTGTTTTGAAATTCTGTATCATTTTATTGTTTTTAAAATTCTCTTTAACACAAAAAAGATAAGAAAATGCAGAAACAACTCCAAACACACTCAGCCACCTTAGCTTTGGCAAAGGAGGCAAACACATTCACTAGAAGAAAGATAGCCTCTTTAATAAATGGTGCTGGAAAAATTGGCTCTACACATGTCAAAGAGTAAAACTAGACCAATGCCTATCATCGGGCACTAAAATAAAGCCAAAATGAATCAAAGACCTAAATATTAAAACAGAAACATTAAATCTGCTAGAAGAGAAAATAGGCAGAACACTTGAAGAAATAGATGTAGGAAAAGATTGCATGAACAAAACCCCAATCACACAGAAAATAATGCAAAGAATCAATAACTGGGATTTCATCCTATTAAAAAGTTTTGCACAATAAAAGAATTTACCAACAGAGTAAAATGACAAGCCACAGGGTGGGAAAATATTCAAAGGACTTATATCTAGAACAAATAAAAAACTTAAAAAAAATCAGACACCCCAAAATTTAAAGACCCAATCCAAAACTGGGCATCTGAAAACTCATTTTCATTCATGGAAATCCACTAGTCATAGAGGCAGAGGAGAAATAAGACCGAAGAAATGACCACAAGAAGTTGTATACCACTTCTAATCATATTCCACAGACCTGAGCAAATCAGGCTGGTTCCCCTAACTTAAATGATAGGGAAATGGCTTCCTTCCAAATGCCCAGAATGGGAGAGATACTGGGTATTGGGGAGTGGTGGTAAGTCTCAGATCAGAAATCACCTATATGCCTCTTTTATTACATTGTCATTATCCTTACCACTATATCCCTCCAAGAATTCAAGATTATGTATAATAGCCCCTCCCTTCCTATTCACAGGGAGTATGTTTCCAGATCCCCCATGGATGTTTGAAAGCACAGGCTGAACCTTATTTACATTGTCTTTCTTGTGCATACATATATAAACCTAATACATTTTCTGTGTTAACTATGCATTTATCATTCACTGTGGCAGTTTGAAATTCAACAGCACAACATTCTTTTTCTTTCTTCACAATTTCACAGATATAAAATTCATGCTTACCATAGATCTTAGCAAACTAAACATATGAGTATTTTCTTTACATTGGGAAGTCTCATCTTCTCACTGAATGGGAGAACTTTGTGGCTGCTCTTTGTCATATCTGAATTACCAACATATTATTGTTGTATTTGGGGGCCACTATTAAGTACAATAATGATTATTTTAACACAAGTCATTTTTTGTTATGGATACTAAATCATGATCAAACAAACAGAATGCAATATATTTCCAAAAATCTGTCAGCTTCCAGCAATTTCCTGGAATAATAATTGGGTCCCCATGGGGCAGTAGGAGGGAGTAGGAGTTTGTGTCTCCCTTTTCCCCCTTTGCAATTGGCTACTCTAGATGGAGAAGTTGGAGGAAATGACTGAAGCAGCATGATGCTGGCCCACTTAAAACTTCTATTATGAAACCCCGTTGCATAAGCTATAAGAGCAAATAAGTTATATTCTTGGGAACAAATTCTAGTGAATCAGCTCATTTTAGCTTCACATCTTCATCCATCTCTGAAGTGGCTTATTTAAATTTTAATAGAAAACGTTCGATGTAGGGCTCAAACGGAGAGAATGAAAATAACACTGTTTATCCCCAAGATAAAATTGTGTCAGGAGCAAAAAAAGAAAAAAGAGAGAGAGAGAAATACGGTGTTAATTTCTTGAAAACAAACCTCCTATGTCCCACTTCATAGAAACTGGACAAAGCAATATAAAGTCTATTGTACTGAACAAAAGCAGCTATGGTGCATTTAGAGACTCACTGAAATTTCTGTTGTTTGGCTGTTTAAAAAATTTATTTGAAATGGAAAAGTGTCCTTTGGGAAAAGTGGGAAAAGCTTGCAAAACAAAGTTTTGCCACTGTTGGTAGTGGTTGTAGGAAGAAAGGAATAGGGAACCTTATGGGGTAGGAGGGAGGTCTTTCACTGACTTGGAAATTTTTAAAACTTTGATCTGGAGTCCAATACTGGCTTACCACCTCCTAGTGTGTGATCTTGAACAAATCAGTTAGTAGGGCTAACAGTTCCTGCATCAAGCTACCATGAGAAGGAGATGAAATACTATAAGTCATCAGTTGCCCCTTATCCCCCCAGTGTATAAATCTCAGTGACCTTCATCCTTTCCAAATTGGAGCCAGCTAATGAGGGCCCACTGCCCACACCTGGTCCATATCCTGTATTTAAACACAATTTCATTAGAACACAGCCATGCCCCTTGGCTTACTAACATCCATGAGTGCTTTTGCATTATTATGGAAGAATCAAGTATTTGAGAGAGACCATATTTTCTACAAAGCCCAGTGTCATGGTTACTTTTCTCTCATTGCTGAGATAAAATACACGATGCCCAAAATGAAGGAAGGAAAGGTTTATTTAGCTCACAGTTTGTGGAAGTTTCAGTCCATACTTGGCTGGCTCCAAGGCAGGGTGGCACATGGCAGAAGGCAACCGTTCATGATGGTAGCAGAAGACAGCAAAAGCAACAAGAGCAAAAGGGAGACGCAGCTGCAAGCAGCCTCTTTCTCTCCCTTCCATATACAAACTATCTGCCCCAGAGTGGGTGTAGCAGTCACACTCATAATCCCAGCATTGGACTATGGATCAATCAAATATCTGTAAGTCTGCCCCATGACTGCATGATTATTTGGGAGGACATGCAGACACAAACCATAACATCCAGAATATTTATTCCTGAACTTTCACTGAAAAAGTTAACAAACCCCTGCTCCAGAGAGGTATGAAATTTGGTAGTTACCTCAGGCAAGCCCGGCTTTCTCACTCCCTGTGCACAACAAGTCATAATGTCCTGCCTCTAACATATTGAATTCTGTGCCTATCTGCATCTCCTCAGACACCACCCTGTCCCAGCCACCATCATCACTACATTAGCTTGGAAAAGCGTCCTTTCCTGGCCACTCTGGCTCTCCTTCTGTGCCCATCCTCTCACACATTCTCCCTCATGCACAAACTTGTTACTCAAACAGCAGCCTGAGTGAGACATCTAAAATGCTAACCACACCGAACTCATGCTCAGAATCATGCAAAGGAGCCCATTCTCCTAGAATAAAATGCACAATCTTAAAAGAGACCCCTCAGAATCATGTACCCACTTCCTTGCCATGTTTGATGTAAGGGACAGTCTCCTGGCACTCTCTTTGGATGGCCGCAGGGTTCTTTCTGCCTATCTGCCCATTGAAAGAGGCCAGCTCAGGGGCTGGGGATTTAGCTCAGCGGCACAGTGCCTGCCTGGCAAGCACAAGGTTGTGAGTTCAATTCCCAGTACCGGAAAAAAACAAAAACAAACAAACAAAAAAGAAGAAAGAGGCCAGCTCTCCTTTGCCTTTGGATACTCCCTGCTCTAGGAATGGGATTCCCCTTGCAACCTTGGTCGTCCTCACGTGTATAAATCCTACTCATCCCCAAGGCCACGGGATAACTGTCAGCTACTCGGGATGGATTGCCCTGGCTCTTCACTC
This sequence comes from Chinchilla lanigera, assembly GCF_000276665.1. Lineage (NCBI taxonomy): Eukaryota > Metazoa > Chordata > Mammalia > Rodentia > Chinchillidae > Chinchilla > Chinchilla lanigera. The sequence continues at coordinate 9,007,955 of NW_004955480.1, read as the reverse complement.
CCCTCCCCTCTTCTAGGAGCTATCCCAGTGCCCTGCCTTACCCTCCTGTGGAATTCATTATAACTAGAAATAAATGCTTAATTTTGTGCTTAGTTTTTCTTGTGTAGCATTTCCCCATGAATGTAAGCTCTCCAGGGCCGGGTGAATTCTGCATTTTTAGCCCAGGCCACACACTCCTGCAGACAGCAGTACAGAGTGGTGGTGGACAATCCCTTCCAGGTTGCATGAACTGAAATGCCTCCCTGACTTATCACTGAATAATGTGTGAGTATGAGATTCATTAATGCATTGGAAACAGTGCAGACACATATTGAACATTACATTTGCTATTCTGATTAGGGGAGGTTGTCAATAAAAATGGAATGGAGCCTAGGGATACAGCTCAGTGGCAGAATGCTTACCTAGTGTTATGGTTGATACATTGTGTCAACTTGGGGAGTCTAGAGGTTTGGCTAAGTGACTCAGCAGGAAGCCAGGGTGCTTACTTTGTGTATATCCTGAGCCTGTGGAAGAGGAGCGCATGGAAATTATGTGAGAGCTACACGCCCCTTAGGTGGGGGTAGCCTGTTTACAATGTAAGGCAGGGAAAGAGGCTGCTTGCCGCCCTTCCTCCCTTTTGCTCGGTTGCCATTCCCCCTTGCTCTTGCTGTTTTGTTGTCTTCTGCCTCGGAGCCAGCCAAGTATGGACTGAAACCTCCACAAACTGTGAGCCAAATAAACCTTTCCTTCCTTCATTTTGGGTGCTGGGTATTTTGTTCAGCAACGAGAGAAAAGTAACCAAGACACCTAGTATGCAGAAGGCCATGGCTTCAGTCCCCAGCATCACAGAAGAGGAAAAATGCAGTGGAGGGATGATTACTCTTTCCCTTTCCTTCTCTAAGGAAGCATATTTTTGGAGCATGCTATTTAATCTGAATTTCGTGTCCCCACTCCAATAACAATAGGCTTCTTGACTCCCCGCCCCCCCCATTACCTCCATTGTATTCATCTTTGCTTCTGCACATCGCTCTCTCTTTCATCCTTTCTAGCTCTCTAGTAAGTTCTCGTAATGAACTGCAACTCCTTTCAAATGACCTAATCTTGAAGCCAACTGTTCCTCCTACTCCATTTCTTCCTCCAGGAGAAATTAACCACCTCCTCTCTGTACTATAATGAGAGGATAGATAGATAATAATAATAATAGATGATAGATAGGTAGACTTTTCACAGTGTACATTATTATTCAAAGTTCCTTAAGAAGGTTGTGTGTGTGCAAGGTGATCAGAATTATTACTGCTTCAAGATTCTCCAAACACAGCAACTCATATAATGTTATTTTACTTGGATGTTTTAGTCATATCTTCTAAAGAGAGGTTTGATCTACAAGAGGACAGGAATCACATCATACTCTCTTTGGGATGGCCTTATGCTGTCATCTTCTCTGCATGCCCTCGGTGCTTAGAAAACTCTTATTAATTTGATCCCAGTGGTTGAACCATTTTGGTGTCATCAGAACCAACTGCAACTCAGTAGGCTTTCGAGCAAATGTTTTAGGAATGATGGCAAAACAGAAGTGCATCTTTGGTGTTGGTTTTCTGAAATTCAGTTTCAAAGGCCAGCACCAATGCAGCTCAGTGCAAGAGGGATGAGTCTTTGCCATTGCTTGAGTCAGAGGAACAGGAAAAGGGTCTGTCCCTGAATATCAGTGCAAGAAAGAATCAGGTAGAGGTGCTGTGGAAGAGTACAGATTGCAGCATCTAGAAAGGGCGGTGAAATTGTCAGCACCCTCTCCCGCCAAGGTGAGATTGAGAATCTAGGCATCTTAGTGCCTAACTTCAGCAAGATATTACTATGCATCACAACACTATCCGCTGGACTCTTTTGTTTTTCTTTTGCAGGCAACATAGCCCTCCCGACACTGTACTGGGACCTAACCTAGGCAGGGCTGTGGTTCAGTACTAAGAGATAACAATGATGGATGGTCCTTGTCTTCAAGGAGCTCAGAACCAAAAGAGACAGACAGGGTCTAGAAAGGACAGAAAGCTTCAGACACACTCATACAAAAAAGAGCAGAAGTCACTGCATGAACAGTTATGTGTATAGACTGTTAGATGAAAACAGTGTATTGCAAAAATGTATGTTAAAGTATATGTTGTCCATAGGTATTTTTCTATAGGAAGTCACATTATAAGAATATACAGTGTGTGGTATGTGTATGTATCAAAATATTAATAAAAATGGCTTAGAGATTTGGAGTTCTCTGATGATATGAACTTTTTATACTTTTTATTTTTTATTTATTTATTTATTTTTGTTTGTTTTTCTCTGGTACCGAGAACCGAACTCACGACCTTGCGCATGCCAGGCAGGTGCTTTTGCCGCTGAGCTAAATCCCCAGCCCCCTTTTTATACTTTTTAAACAAGTTTTCTTATTCTAATTTTATTTTTTAATTGACAGATAAAACTCTATGTATAAAATCACGTATGTTAACCAGATGTTTTAAAATGCATGCCTTGTGGAATGGTTAACTCAAGTGCCTTAACACATGCATTAGGTCGCAGGGTTATCATTTTATGATAGTGGACTTATAATCTATTCTCTTAGCAGTTTTTGAGAATTCAATACATTGGTATTAACTATAGTCCCTGTACTGATATGGAAATTGTTCTGTGCCTTTCCTGCATCGGTACCAATATCTTGTTCTGGCAGAAGCCCAAGGACACCACATACTCTCTCCACCCCTTAGCACCAACGGCCCCAGCATGTGATTACACATGACCGGGTAGGAATTCACATCCCCTGCAGGACTTTGAACCTTGAAAGAGTGATTTAGAGTCACAAGAACAGTGGAGATTAGTTGTCAAAGAAGGAGATTCAGAAAGCCGCTGTTGTGGTGGTAGGTGTCCAGAGACGCTAGTGTGGCTGCCCTAATCCCTGGCTGTCTGGTAGGGTGGTAGCTGGGCTTTCCGTCCTTCGGTCCCTGCCCATTTTCCAGAGCTGTTTCTCCAACCTTCCATGGATTCTGTGAGGCTTCCCACTCTACCTTCTGTTTAATTCATTGTCTGCTTAAATAAGTCAGGTTTGTTTATGTTGTTTTCAAAACCACCAACACAAAGGGAACAAGTGCCTACTATGTGCAGTAATTGCATTTCCATTTTCTCTGCAACTGTCAGAACAATCCCATTAAGTGAACAGTATTTCAGTAAGTATAGAATGGTTTTTCTAACCCCTAGGAGGATCTAAACAATAAGGTTGTTCTAATGAAAAGAACTTTTAATAATTATTAATTATGTTAGCCACTAATAATGACTGGATTTGCTGTGATCCATTGTAGGTGGAAATGATGTGACCCAACTAACCAAAAGTACTGGCTGTGTGATATCTCTGTGGCTTGCTCTCCTCAAATGATAATGGTTGTCAGACATTTCTATGACTTTTGGAGAGATAAAACACTATTTCTAAGCATTGAACTATAATTGTGTAACTATACACTCACTTTATAAATCTATAAAATAATGCATTTTTTAAAAGCAAAGGAACCCCCCGCCCCCAAAAAAAGGGCTGGAGATATAGCTCAGTGGTGCAAGTGCCTGCCTGGCAAGCATGAGGTCATGAGTTTGATTCCCAGTACCAAAAAAAAAAAAAAAAAAAAGAAAAGAAAAGAAAAAAGAAAAAGTCTCCCAAAATACAATGTATAGAAAATACTGAGACTAAAAAAGTCAATCTCTTTCTCTCTCTCTCCCTCTCTCTCTCTCTCTCTCTCTCTCATGCTTTTACTCATTTAATGTTAACAAAGCCTAAACTCCCAAAACAACCCCACACCAAAATTTACCAAATCTTATCCTTTGTGTTTCTAGTTCATAGCTGAGGAAACGGAGACCTAGGTGGATCGTGTAGCTTGTGCCTGAGATATTGTACTAGCAACTTTGAGACACAGTACTTGCATCATTTGTATTTTCTCTCTTTCTTTGTTTCTTGAAAGGTAACTTTTCCAGAACTAGCTTCTGCTCGACTCTTTCTTTCTTTAGGTTTGTTTGCCAAAAGCTCAGAGCTGTGGGCTGGTGTATGTTAAGTCATCCACGCCTGTTAGCTTTACATATCACCTGTCACATACTTATTATGCTGAATCCCTTCTTTATCCTATCCGTACAGAATATACATAGCCTCTTCTGTTGTGGTTGCTTCTGCTGCCTGCTGCACACTGGCCTATTCCCATTGTCCCCATGTTGTTTCATCATTTTTCCTTAGAGTTTCTATTTGGCTGACATTAACCTGAAAACATCCCGAAGGCTCTAAGGTGAAGATTTCAATCCCCCAGGAGAATTTACATGTGTAACTTCTGGCCTCCAAGAGCTGTTCCCAATAACTGCTTTAACTTCTAGACTTTATTTTCTCTGGCTCCATACATGTGCCAGAGTAATCCTAGATCTATGTGAGAGTAGGCCAGGGCCAGAGCTATCAAGTTCTGATTTCAGTACAGTTAAGAATTGTCATGAGTTATTTTGGTGTAGCACTGCACTGATTTTTTTAAACCTTTTGAGAACAATTTGTGAGGAGATCTCAAGTCCAACATTCTGTCTTCCATAAGCCCTTGATCCCATTCCCCATGTCCCATGATTAATAGTCCTCAAAACTTCAGGTACCTAACTGTGTTAATATATGCAGGATGGCTATGCCTTCATGATTATTCATCTCTCTAGCTTCAGCTCCTAGTTTATTTGGAGTTGTAGGCTCTCCTTTTTAATTTCACTGGTACAATTTTGACATACACAGGGATCACATTCATTAAGAGAAACTGTACATGGATATGCTATATCTTCATGGTTTCCTTCCCTTCCCTTCAACTACAGTTTTGTGAAGGGAGCAGGGAAGAGTGATTGAATGGAGTTGAGGTCTTCAGGAGATTCTTCTTCATGGACTCAGCAACATGTAGACAAGTGTGAGCTTTTGTAATTTATTCAGCACATGGACATTCCACAGAGCTCTCCAGGTGCTCTTGTTCACATGCCTGGAAGACATAGTTCACACAAATGTCAGGGATCACTAGAAGAAAAATACTTGCTCTCCAGGACATACCTGCCTTCCAGGAAGAGGACAAAATGCAAATTTGTATCCATGTGGTCCCAGTAGAGTCCTGCCAGGCCATAGGAGCATGTTTTGGTGATGCTCTGAAATTTAGCTAACTTTTATCTTGTTCTCTTGTCCTCTCTAAGTCATAGTGCTGTAAGTTCAGGTCACCAAAGACATCCCAATGTCCATTCCTCTTGCCCATCAGCGTTCCTTCTGCCACTGCTGCTGCTGCTCAAGGCCCAGGACACTTATTTCAGGCAAGAATGCCTAGGTCTTGAGTCACAGATCCATCCCACATACCCTCAGCTGACTTAACCAGTGACTACGGCCACAGTTCCAAGCTATTGGATTCTTCATCCTCAACTTTAACACCAGTCATACAGGAGATATTATTATTTTGTTGTAGTTCTTTTCTTTCCTTTTCTTTCATTTCATTTTACTTTTTGGTCATTGGGAATGAGGAACAAAGACATTCATTGTCCCTTCAAGAAAGAAGTACTGAGTGTACCAATGCTGTGTGATTTTCATGTACACATTCCCTCACTTATCCCTGTGACAATCATCCAACCTGAGAGTATCTTTCTCTTTTCCAGTGATCATCAAAGCCACACTGAAGTTAAGAATGTTGGCTCTTGACTCACACTTTCAGGTCTTTAGTCCTTGCTCTGCTACTTACCAGATAGGTGACTTTGTATAATCTACTTTACTTGTCTCACAGACTCAGTTCTCCCATCTGTAAGATGGAGGCAATCAAAAGGCAAACCATAGAGTGTGGTCATGACCATCAGATTAGAAAATCTCTGTGAAATATTTGGCTCCATGCTCTGCACATTTTAAATGCCAAAAGAGTTTTAGGCATTTTTAGTGTTTTGCTATTGTTTTCATCAATATAAAAATTAATTCATCTAAGGGGGGAGATTTTTCTCAGGATGGCTTTTTTATTCAAGAGATACTAAAGGTATAGTTAGTGTGACAGTGGTGACACTAAAATAGAGGCTAGGGATCCAGATTGTCATCTGCCAGATTGACTTACAGCATCCCTGATACCCAATAGACTATTGTGAGGATCTTAAAAAATGGAACTATGTGACCACAGGTGCAGATGAGTCTTGCCCATGTGTGCCCTTGTTGGGACTTGGTAGCATGAGCTCTGGAACATGAGCAGGGAATGTGACAAAAATGGCTGGTGCACTTTCCAAGTCTCTTCCAATATCCTTGATCAAGGGTGTGATAGAGCAGACCTGCATGCTGCCTAGAGTTCAGGAACTGCTGGGAGAGATTCAAACCAAAAGTCAGTTCTAGCCCAGCATCTCACTAGGGGGGACAGGAAAATGGCTCTCAGGACTCTCTTATGGTTCCTAAGTTTAAAACATGATGTAGATCACAATGACATACTGGAGAAGAACCAAGAAAAGCCAAATAAAGGGCAAAGACTTGAAGGGGCCCAAGGGATATTTTATGTATATCTATATTGATATTCTCATCTGGACCTAATGTTTCTCTCTCTTCATGCTGCTTGGCTGCTGTTTCCTGAGACATGGAGCCCTCATTCATACTTATTAAAATGTGTTAATGAGAATTTTGCAGAAAGAAAAATGAGGGAAATAAGAAGGGGAAAGAAAAAGAACACACATGGGAGTTGGGGATTCTAGTTCATAAGCAAAACAGACCAAACTTAGGTCTAATTTTTGACGATGAGAATATTGCTTATTCACTAAATATGCTAATAACTCCTTTCCTGGTTCCTGTGAGGCCAGGAACATCCTTTAGTGGCAGGAACTGGTTTTCAGTTCAGTAATCCTATTTTGAGAATTTAATGAGCAGATGCCCTGGAAATAGAAAGTCTAAGCTATCTCCCTCTCTCTCCTTTTGTCCAGGTCCACCCATAACCACTCCCAAGGCTCCATGTGCACTTCTGATCTACAGTGCATGCTCCATTGAAGGTACTCAACAAATATGTGCTTAGTGGAGAAATAAACCAACAGGTCTTCTGGGATACCCACACACAATAAAGACAACTACAGTACCAGCAGGCAGTGTCATACTTCTTTATAAGTAACTTAAACCAGCTCAACAATGACCATTAATGTGGAACTCTGTTTCCTCCCTTTGAATCATTTCAGACTTGGGGTTCATTTGCTTTAATCATATTGGCTGTTGCTTCTGCTTACCTCAATCCACCACCTCAGTTCAATTCTGGTCCCTTCCCACTATTACATCATCAGCATGTCTACTGAAACATCAAAGTCAGTTAACTCTGACTTTGCCAAAGTATTTCGTCAGAACTTTTGGACAGGGTCTAAAATGCTGTGTCAGCTTTTCGGATAGGAACCTATAGCACATAATAAGTTTTACTGTCACCCAGCTCTGCTTTTTCACTCCACCCCACTAAATAGCATGGTCAGAGGTTGCTGCCTTTTGGGAAGATTGCCCTGAAGGAATGAGAGATAAAGGGAAACTAGGCCTGTGGCAGAAAGTTAAGAAAATATTCTGTCATCCAAGGGAGAAGAGATGATTGTGTGAACTAAAGTGGGAATGGAAAAGGAGAAGGAGAAAGAGATGAAAGATATATGAAGGGAGGCAAATGGCCCAGAAAAAGGATGAGGGAGATTCAGTGGGCTATGGTGTGCTGGCAATCTGTTGGGTGCTGGGCTATACCAGAGGAAATAGCCTTTATGATCAGAGCCACTATGGCAGGTGCCGTGAGAAGATGAAATGGGATCTGAGCCCTCACTGACAAAGACGAGGATGACCTTCCAAGTGGGAGACAGTGACTGGAAAGCACGTGGTGGGAAGCCCAGAAACACCGGTGGTCCGGCCTTTGCCTTTATGGAGAGATTGATGCGGTAAGAAAGACCGAGTGGGTATCTGTTGGCATTGTCTGTCCCCCTTCTGAAAATAAAGCCCAACATTCCTATGGAGAACCACTGTAAATCAGGAATTCTGGCTGTTCCCTTACCCTAGCTACCAGAGGGAACAAGCAATCCAGCCAATGACAAAACTCTACCACCCTGACCTCAGTGATCCCTTCCTACAAATGACTCAGAAACACAAATAGAGTTATCTAAAAGATTGAGATTATCTATTCTTAGGCTTTAGGAATCAGGTTTTTATTTTTTATGGAATGAATGTACTTGATTTTTTCCACTGGTCTACCTCCTATCTTGCACACCCACTGTAGTAGTCACAGAAACCTTTGAGTAGGTGGATATAGTTAAAACTCAGGGCCCGCCAACTAGTCTAGGAGCCTAAGACCAGAAAAAAAGGGCTGGTTCAAGCTAGCCTTCTTCCCACTCTTCTCTCCTAATATCATCACCCTCGCAGAGTCTTCAGCAGAGTTGTGCAATAGAGACAGGCTATCAGACAGGATATCCTTCATGAGAAAAGAGCGTTGTTCTGCTAATTACACAACGGCCCTCTCACTCTTTCTTCTCTTCTACCACGTCACACCACTGCTTAAGGACAGGATCCAAAAAGGATGCCACTCTGTATCAGGCACACCTTTACCTATGCCCTTGAGAAGTGCCACTGGCTTATATCTGTGGCTGTTTTTATGCTCCTCTCTTGTCCACTGCTGAGCTTTTCAAGGTGAAAATTAGTTTTAGAGCTGGATAGAGTTTAGAAATGAACTGGGAGAGCACTGTTATTGTAGAGCTGAGAATCTGTATCAAGGAAACACCAAGCACACTGTCTGCATTGAAGACACAAACCGCACAAGATTCCAGAGTTTGCAGGATAACAGGACACAATCCACACCCAGGTACTAGCATATGAAGATGAACTAAACCTGTGCACACCCATGGGTATAGCAGCATAATTTATACTAGCTAAATCTTGGAAGCAGCCTGTATGTCCACTGAAAGATGAGTAAACAATGAAGTACTACTCTACCTAAAGAAGGAAACACTTGAGTCATTATAGGAAAATGGATGCACTTGAAACCATAATGTTAAACACAAACTAAAAATATCACAGGGCTTCTCTTATATGAGAAACAGTACATACATAAAGTGAAAAAGGGGGAGCGCTGGTCTTCGGACCAGCGGCTCACTCCCGGCCTCGTAGGCCCCAGGAAGGAGGGCTTCCGGCACACAGGGAGCCACGGGCAGGGAGCGCCGGTCTTCTGGCTGGCTAGCTTCCTGCCTCGTAGGCTCCCGGAGGGAGGGCCCCCAGTGCATGGGGAGCCTCGGGAGGGGAGCGCCGGTCTTTGGACTGGCGGCTCACTCCCGGCCTCGTAGTTCCCCGGAAGGAGGGCTTCCAGCGCACAGGGAGCCACGGGTGGGGAGCGCCGGTCTTTCGGCTGGCTAGCTTCCTGCCTCGTATGCCCCTGGAGGGAGGGCCCCCGGTGCCCAGGAGGCCACAGGGCGGGGAGCGCTAGCCCTTGGGCCGGCCCCCATCCTAACAGGCACCTGGGAGGAGGGGCTCTGCTGCACAAGAAGCCACACGGCAGTGAGCGCTGTTGCAAGCCAGCCCTCAGGCCGGCCACTGCTGCTTCGTTGAGAACTACCATGACACAGAGAAACATTGACACATGCACCAGCTGCAGATGCCCACCCAGACGTGTCTGAATCATTCAAACATGGAGAAACCCCTGGGAATACATGCTATA